>NC_059300.1:33380234-33475234 GCF_017591435.1 Portunus trituberculatus
ACTTTCCTTTTTTCCTGTTTCTCTCCTTTCATCCATCTTATTCTCCCTCATTTTTCCGCATTTCCCATTTCTCCCTTTTCCCTCCATCTACTTCCTCTTTTGTTTTCATATCAATTTTCTTCTTTTCCTACACATTTTTCCTTCTATCAACCCTTTTAATCTACTTTTCTTCCCTCAATCTTTTCGCTTGATCCTCCCCCCCTTCTCTCTCTCTCTCTCTCTCTCTCTTGCCTGTGGATTATATACCCTGGGACGCTTGCCTATCTCCACACAGAGTCCTTTTGCCTCCTACAGGAACATTTACGAGTAGACTGTCTCCCGAAACACTGCTGGCTACAACTCCAATACACACTCAAAAGCCTCTGTTGAAGTTATACAGGGTTTTAAGAGAGATCTTTTTTTTCCTCGTAGTGGCAAATTGGCAAGTTTTTTTTTTTTTATTGTTAGTAGGAAAAACACCCTTCAGACCCCGACTAACCATTTTGGTGGCCTTTGAAACTACGTATAGCCGTGGTGAGAGAGAGCAAAGCATATCTGAATTAGAGAGGAAGGCAAGAACGCGAAGTTAAGGAGGAGGAGGACGAATACAAAGGAAGTCCAAATAGCAATAGACCTCGATATTCTTAGGCTGTTCGAAAGAAAGAAAACAACAACAACAACAACAACCACTGCTACGACAACTATTCCAGCAGTAACTCTTCCTTCCTTCCTCCCTCCCTCCCTCCCTCCTTTCCATCCCCACTGTGTCCCTTCAGGCTCGGCTCGGCTCGGCGCGGCGCGGGGCATGGCTGGGCGGGGCGGGACGGCGCGTCTCACCCTGTCACCCTGGAGAAAATATTTGCGATCACGTCACATTGAAGCGGCGGGGGAGACAGCGCCCCGTGTCACCCCAAGTCGATTCCGTTACCTTATTTCTTCCACTCCCTCCTCCTCCTGCTCCTCCTCCTCCCTCGTCTTTCTCCCTCTTCCTTTTTTTTTTTTTTTTTTTTAGGTTCTTTTGTTTCCTTATTTTTCCTCGTCCCGGCCAGACCAATCGCGCGCCAAGACCGACCGAGACGAATCCTCCAAGATCCCCGTCCGGCCGTTGTCAAACACGAGCGGAAATGAGACCGAGATGGGCTTAGCAAGGGGCCTGTTGGTGGCTTTCTCTCTCTCTCTCTCTCTCTCTCTCTCTCTCTCTCTCTCTCTCTCAAAGCCTGAGGAATAGATATTAGTCTGTCATAGGCATTCCGATACCATCACCCTATTCTCTCTCTCTCTCTCTCTCTCTCTCTCTCTCTCACACACACACACACACACACACACACAGAGAGAGAGAGAGAGAGAGAGAGAGAGAGAGAGAGAGAGAGAGAGAGAGAGAGGGGGAGAGAACACGCTCATCACAAATCCCTATAGTCCTTTACTTTCCTACGTAGAGAGAGAGAGAGAGAGAGAGAGAGAGAGAGAGAGAGAGAGAGAGAGAGAGAGAGAGAGAGAGAGAGAGAGACAGACAGACAGACAGACAGACAGACAGAGAGACAGAGAGAGAGAGAGAGAGAGAGAGAGAGAGAGAGAGAGAGAGAGAGAGAGAGAGAGAGAGAGAGAGAGAGAGAGAGAGAGAGACCCATAAAACAAATCCCCGTACCGTTTGTTGTCTGTCACTTTCCCGCCAAGACACAAGTGAACGCTTCAAGTACATTCCAATGCCACAAAACCCCACAGACACACTTCATCCTCAATACTGAACGCGAACACAACAAACACTGTGACATAGAATACTATAGTGACACAGTAACAGCAGTACGAGTAGTCGTTCTTCCAGCATAGCAAGAAAAGAAGAGGCTGGATATGTAGTCCTAGTATAGTCACTAAAAAACTTGGCGTGGGCACACACATACGAGCGCGCGCACAAAAAGAGGCACACACACACACACACACACACACGGTGTGTGTGTGCCTCTTTTTGTGCGCGCGCTCGTATGTGTGTGCCCACGCCAAGTTTTTTAGTGACTATACTAGGACTACATATCCAGCCTCTTCTTTTCTTACTATGCTGGAAGTGTAGTGGTTAGCACGTTCGGCTCACAACCGTGAGGGTCAGTGTTCGAGTCCCAGAAAGCGGCGAGGCAAATGGGCAAGCCTCTTAATGTGTAGCCCCTGTTCACCTTACAGTAAATAGCTATACGGGATGTAACTCGAAGGGTCGTGGCCTCGCTTTCCCCGTGTGTGGAGTGTGTTATGGTCTCAGTCCTACCCGATGATCGGTCTATGAGCTCTGAGCTCACTCCGTTATAGGGAAGGCTGACTGTGTGACCAGCAGACGATCGTGGTGAATGAATTACACAACCACCCATCCACCCTTCGGCCAGGAGTGAGGTTTCGGTCTGGTCCAGCCGGTGGGCTCCACCCTAGATGAGGAAAGACAGGGTAACACACACACACACACACACACACACACACACACACAGCCACCCAGTCCCACATCCTTCGGCCAGGAGTGAGGTTTCGGTCTGGTCCAGTGGGCTCCCATCTTGATGAAGAAAGACAGGGCAAAACACACACACACACACACACACACACACACACACACACACACCATCACCATCAGTATGGGTAGATGCTCCCCCATTGATAACGTCATATGTATACGTTACGTAAATCATTTTGAAAATGAGAATTTCCAAAACAGTAGCTGGACACGAATGTTATAAAAATTCTGGCTTGTTATCAATCGAAATTAATACTTAAAGTATAAAATTATTGCTAGGATGAGGAATGATAAGAATATTTAAAAAAAACACATTAAATAAAATGTTAGAACTTCAACTTGCTTAAAAACTATTCTAAAGCCCACCAATTTCATTCAACAAGATCGATAATATCTTATAAAAATTATGACTATCAATTTGATATATCAAAACCTGTCAACAAGCCAAATTAGAAAAATGAATATATAAAAAATGACGTGTTTCATAATATCAACAGGGCTACAAATCATTCTTAAGGTCCACATATTCAACTTAGCAGGAACATTACACACTATTTCCGCCATATACTATTCTTTAAAAACAAACACTTCGCTACAACCTAAAATAAAAATCATTGACAGCTGGGGTAAAAATTTCAACATATTCAAATTTCATTGGGGTTTTTAAGTATCTACAGGCATTAGTTCACTGATATGTTGTCCTGGAGGTTAACAACGTTAGGTTATGATATGGCAGCACTGTGCACTGTGAAATGATGAGTTAGACCAATATATTACTTACCTCAGCAAAAGATTGCTTGGTGGTGGTTGTCCGTGTCATGAGCAGAGAACCAAGTGAGTGAAGTGATCCACCCACACACCGCTGTCCGCTTTGTGTCCTCAACGGTGTACAAATAGTTAATCTCTGATTACTGAGACACTACAGATACCCTGTTGTCTTCGTTACTATCACTATTATTAATATCTTCGTCTTCAACTCTCTCACCGGCGGCCCATTATCCTGCCAAGTTGCCACCGCAGCGCAACCAATGAGGGCGGTGCCGGTGGCGGCTAAACGTAAACATATCCTGGCCGACCATAGGAACCACTTTACGAGGGACGCGTTTGGCAACAATATCAAGATTAATTTGGCAGAATCAACGCGAATACAATAATGTCTTTTCATATCCATACATATGATTTACCAAAAGGTACTCATGTCTGTATGTATGAATGCATGCATATATGTATGTCAGCTCCTTAATTAATGAGGCTGTTTCCCACCTACATTTCAGTCAAAAGTGACATGTCATCCTTACTTCATGGCAGTTGTCATTGGCTACTGCTGCCTCTGACGTATACCCGCTGGTCTGCCTGCCTGCCGTCAACACCCACCTTCCAGTCCCTCCATCACACCATCCCCACCTCCCTCCCTCCCCAAACCTCCATCACCCACCATAGAGATTGATGATGATAATGATTCTAAGAATTCAGAAATAATTTAGTAATATCGAAAACAAAGAATGGTGGAATATATCATTTTTTTTAACATCACAACATTGCTACATAATCAAGCTCCATTCCCCCGCTAATCTCGCCCTTCCCTCCCTCCCAGCTCCCCCTACCAAGCCCCGAAGGCCGATAATAGCCTCCCCACGCCGCGTTCTCTTCTTGCCCAGCCAACAGGAAGGAACACGCACCACAACACATACAACACTGACACGCGCACACCGATTAACGCGATCTGGCCGCCAACTCACTGTGTGTGTGTGTGTGTGTGTGCTACCAAACTGGGAAAACACACACACACACACACACACCAAATAAATAAAGTAATTGATAAATTAGCTGGTTAATTAATCAATAAATCAATCATATATATATATATATATATATATATATATATATATATATATATATATATATATATATATATATATATATAAGCCATAGTTTCCTTGATAATCTGGAAGTGATCGTGTATTACAATATATGTATACTGTAATGTGTGTGCATGATGACCTGCTGAACATGAAGAGCATGTTGAACAGAGCAAGACAACCACTTTACTTCAAAAACATGTATTGAGACAAGACTACATTGCCAAAGATCATGACCACAAAGTGACAAGGAAATTCAAGACAGGCACATAGAAAGACATCTCTCTCTCTCTCTCTCTCTCTCTCTCTCTCTCTCAAACACATACATACACACACAGGGAAAGATCTATAATTATTCATAATTTATAATATTATTAATAAACATTTTAAGTATACAACAAGAAAAACCTAAATCCACTGCCAGATTTCACTTATTTTTTTAAACGGGGTGACATGACCTTAACATTACAATGATTTCGAGATGAAGATTTGGAACTTCGCACAAAGTATAGGTATCATCATTTCACACACACACACACACACACACACACACACACACTCTGAGTCTGGTCTTGATCTAAATACAAGTGTAAAATTCAAAATTATCCCTGCTGTGTGCTAACCAACTGACTGCCTCGAGTGTATCAAAGAAAAAACTAAAGGGAAAACTGTAAAGAGCAACAATAACAATGCACAACACGTTTTACTCACTGTCTTCTCGATGAGTATGTACCTAACATAACCTACAGACATACATACTACACACAACTCTTGTCAGGATTCTCTCACCAAGTATTGGAAGTAGTGAGCTCACCACTCGGCCCTCACTCATGCTGAACTAAATTACACACACACACACACACACACACACACACACACACACACACACACACACACACACACAACACACTTCAACGTCTTACAAGTGCTCCTCGGCTGGAATGTAACGACACATCCACTGAGGCAAGACAGAATACAAATGGAAAATGGAAAAATAAAGATAAAGCACTTGTGTGATTAACTTAGCCTCTTTGATCCACGTGTGTGTGTGTGTTTTTCAGGAGTCAGCTGAGACATCCATGGGTCCACATGCCGCGGCCGCCTGAACTACATTACTGAACACATCGTTGTTGTCTTTGTGTTTGGGAGTGTATCTGTATGTCTACATGGCTCAGAGGGGCGTCCTGTCCTCACTACACACTACACCACTACACCACGCTCCCTTGTGGCCAACACACATAGGTCAGAGTCTGGTGGTGCTCCCTTGGAATGCCTTGCCATCTGCCACTCAGGAGATGCTTTCTGTATTGCTACATGTTCCTGTTATTGTCCTACAACTCCCATGTGTGGACCAGATGTGTCAAACTACAGCATTGTTGAGAGAAGGGTGAAAAAGCCATTTGTCATAGAGAGAGTGGAAACTTGATTGAATATGATGAAAAGAAGAAAAGGAAGGACAACAGCAATGAACAGAGAGAGTAAGAGGAGACAGAATGATTTCAAGATACATTTCACTTTAAACAGGAGAATATTACATTCATGAACTCAAGCAATGTTCAGGAGCACTGCACCTCCAGTGACCACACCAGCCAACAAAACCTGAGACTACACATGTCTGAAACACAACCACAAAACCAAGGCATAAAGACACTTTGTTCCACTCACTGGCCATCATGTGAACTGTATGTGTGTGTGTGTGTGTGTGTGTGTGTGTGTGTGTGTGTGTGTGTGTGTGTGTGTGTGTGTGTGTGTGTGTGTGTGTGTGTGTGTGTGTGTGTGTGTGTGTGTGTGTGTGTGTGTGTGTGTGTGTGTGTGTGTGTGAGACCAGTGGCATATAACCCTGATTGAGTTTTGTTGAAAGAAGTGTGTATTTCCACCTGCCACAAGCATCCCTCACTAATACTTTACATACACGCTAAATATACATACTTTGTTCCACAGACAAACCAAGCACTGAGCAGCACTCCTCACAGCCTACAACAGTGCTGGCCAGACTGTGGATGTCTTAGGGTACATATATACATAACCCAAGGGAGTGGCTGTGGTGATATCCCATGCTGCCTTGTCACACTTTTTCCATTTCTGTTTCCCCCCCTCCCTCTCTCTCTCTCTCTCTCTCTCTCTCTCTCTCTCTCTCTCTCTCTTGGGTGTTAGAAGAGCCAGCCAGTAGAGAAACAGTGGAGTGCACCATGTTACTCTAAGGAGTTGAGCATGAGGAGCTGCTTGAGTACCTTGGTTTGGCTGGTCTCCCTGATCTCTCCAGCCAGGAACATCTCATCCACCACACTGTATGCCTGTTGGGGAACAATGATGTGAGCAACCTGTGGCCTTTTGGGAACAGTAAGAAAGACAAAACCCTCCAATGAAAGTCTTATTGATGAAAAGAGGTTAAACTGTACTATGAAAAGTACTCATAGATATCACAAGTGATTATCCTGGAAATGCACCAGAGATTGTAATAGTAGCTTCACATGTTCTAATGGCCAAGATTTGCAGGGTGTTTCATCTTATCCTTTAGGAAGAAAGCTCACATGATTGACAACTGACAGATGGAACCAGGAACAAAAACCATAAACGATTAAGACAATTTTCATCTGAGATCATTCTTAAGTAAATCTTCTCTTGTATTATCAAAGGGGAAAAATATGGATGCATTCCTACGAACAAAATGGAGAATTACATGTTTGCTGTAATTTTTGACAGAGCTAACCTTACTGGATGATGAGACTGAATCAAACTCAAAAAAGTACAGCCACAAGACCTTCCACAGCTTGTGACCTTGTGTACCTTGATAAAGCTGCAGGCTTTGTGCAAGTTGAACTAACCACTAACCTCCACCTAATCCATGTTTAAAATTGATGACTACCTATCCTTTCTGAGTATGGTCCTCCTCACCTTATAGAAATTGAACACCAAGTCCAGCTCACACACATTGTGGAAGTACTCATTGAGCACCTCCACAAAGTTGTGAATGGCCTCCAGGTAAGCCAGGTTGTTGTCTGCTATGTCCACACATATGCAGAAGTACAGCCCAGCGTAGCGGCGGTATACAATCTTGAAGTTACGGAACTGAAATGGAATGAGATCAGACGTCACAAAATGACCACAATGACAAAATGTGAAGCTTCTGTCAGGAAAATAAAAAAAGCATGTATACTTTCTAATACTATGAAAAGAATCTGAACACAGTACACCCACCAGCACCTGGCTCGCCCTGGTGCCTGTACCTTTCATCAGATATGGTATACAGTAAAGGTGTTTCAAAACTTCTCACACCCAAAGTGTAGCTGTTAGTGGTGGTTGGCACAAGGCAAGTAAGAGAAGGAAAGCCACAACACATCCTGCCATCCTCACCTCCACAAAGTTGGTGTGTTTGGCATCACGCACTGTCACCACTGCATGAACCTCCTCAATCAGCTTCTGCTTCTCATCATCATCAAAATTCATGTACCACTTTGCCAGCCGCGTCTTGCCAGCCCGGTTCTGGATGAGAATGAACCGGATCTGTGGATGAGGAAACAGGTGTAAGTGATCACCCTAATAATGCAACAACACTCACACATGCAATACATTCACCCTCAACCCTTATCCATCTCACCTTACCACACCTGATTAGCTTACAGCATTTGTAAATCTATAAGTCATGTGCTGACACTACTCTAAACACATCATTACAAGCATCTACTAATGACTAATGAGGAAGGCAGTGGTGTAGTGGATAAGGTGGTGAGCATGGGATCAGGCAGGCGTCCATGCATAGGTTCAAATCCCACCAAGTACGGCCTTGAAACTTTGCCATTTGTCAAGTAGTTTAAAGTTACCTACATGTCACCATGATACCCAGGTTATAGGTGGTTACACCAGAGATGTGCTTGGGTGGTGATATGGGCCCTAATATGGGTACTACTATGAATAAAATTGCCTGTGCCACTAATGGATGGAAGCTTAATGGTGCTTCCATTACTCTTCTAGTTACCTACAGGCAATAAAAAAATTTTAAATGTGTAATCCTATGACGCTACTTGGCACACACTCCCTAATTACTAATCACTCTGAGATGTTTTAACTCATTCTACAGCCACATCCAATCTTTGAAGAAATTGCATTAATATGTTGTAGATGCTTATAAAGATTTCATGCAATACTTCTGGTGCTGCTAATTGTTTCATGTTGCAGTGAAAGGCTTAATATGCCATGATAATTAGTTATTCAACAGCCTTTATTGAAGTAAATCATTATCACTCACTTCTCAAAATTCACCCATAGTTAGGTGTGTGCAGTTCTCACAGACAACTTCATTTGGAAGTCTTTTGATAGTTACAGCAGTTGGGTGAGCAGGCTGTTATGTTTGATTCTACAGTAATCTCTCCAATAACTATTTCATTATCAGCAGATATAACTACTATAAATATTTTCTGAAAATTTTTACTGAGAGGTATTTCTCACACTTGCTATTGTTGTTCCAAGCAGTGACACAAACACACCTCTTGGTGATGATAACAAACATGACTCTGTGAGTGTGGCAGTGGTGGTGACGACACAGATGATGCAGCGTCTCAAGCTGTGCCTCATTTAACCACTATCTGAGACACCTTTCACATCACTCTGGACTTCACTACCTGAACCGTCACCACTTTTACCAATGCAGCTTCACACAAAAATACACACAGAAACAGAAAAAAAATCTTGAAACTATGTCATTTTGTGTATTAAGGTAGAAGTATGATAAAGGTGGGGAAAAAAATGAATAAAAAATTGTTGAAAATGCATTTGGGAAAAATATATTGAAGAAACCTGTCTTAGAATTGGTTATACTGTACACAATGGTGTACAATATAATGTTCTGCATCAATGTCTGGTAAGTGACAAGAATCAATTGAATGGTCAAGCAATATGTAGACAAATACAACTCAGAGACATGCTAAGGACAAATTAGGACGGATTACTCTACTTAGAAATGACATCTCCTCTCATATGAATGACTAATGACTAATGACAATTGTGTGTCCATGGAAGCAAACATCACAGGTCATTTATAAGTTTGGTTGGGTGTCATCTTACAAATTCTCACATTACATTTTGAGAAAGACGAGAAATGTAGCTCATCATTGCACTGGGTCATATTACTCCAAACTGGGCAGGGCTGGAACTCACAGCAACTCACTCACCTCAGAGGCACAACTCACCAGTGCCCACACTCGGCAGGGGAAAGAAATGCAATCACATGACGTACAATTGTATCATTCTTTTACTCTAGTAAAGTAAGTCACACCATAACCTGCAATTATCAAGGCCAGGCTTCACAACTCTAACAAATATGACATACTACTATGGGGGAAATAAGGCAGTTAGTAAGACAGTTGGTAAGTAGGCAAGTAAGTAACACAAGAGTTAACCAGTATTCTCAATCTTTCATACCCTTCTCTGGTAAACTCTGGAACTCCGTCTGTGTCTTTATTACCAACTTCCTATGACTTGACTTTATTTAAGAGGGAGGTTTCAAGACATTACTCTCCGTCTTTTGGCTAATTTTATCGGCTCTGTAAAGAGACTGGCAACTGAGTGGGCCTTTTTACTTTGCCTTTAGCCAGTCCTCCTCTCTTACATAAAAAAGTAAGTAAGTGAGGCAGTAAGTCAATATAACCCACGCATCCAACACAAGTGACAGCAGCTCTAGGTAGACCCGTAACACCAACAAGCAGTCACGTATTCTCTGGCCACACTGTAAAATCAACCAAAAATTATACAGAGAACCCAAGCAACACGAGTCGAACAACCCTCTAAGGTTATAAACACCACGATAACGCCCTACTTGTCAATAAAAAAGCGAGTGTAATCCCTGGAGCCCGTGCAATGAGATGACAGGGAGGCGTTGCTCACACGTCAGTTTTAACCCACCCAGGCCACCTATCACGTCACCCAGGCCGTCAGTAGATCCCATAGGCTTCCCTGGTGTGATTGAGGTAGCATAGGTGGGGTTCAAACACGGGCAAGGCGGTGAAATAGGACGAGATACGCACCATGTTGAGTGTAGAGGGGCTGCTGGTGGCTGTTATGGAGGCTGCCAGGCTGCTCCGCCCCGCCGCCCCGCCCCCACACACTCCTCTTCTCTCTACACAAACACCTCTATTACAGCTACTTTATATAATCTTTTGTATAATATTATAATGTTTACTTTTTTCATACTTTTGTTTGTGAAAAGGATGGTCGATTGTTAGCTATAGGATGTTCATATGCAATGTTATAGAGTGCGTGTGTGAAGTTTGTGAATCGCCATCTTTGTCATCCTGACCCTACATTTTCTTGTTTACTTATCTGTCAATTTATTCTTTATACGAGGACACCACTGACCAGGAGCAACAAAAGCATCATGGTAAAAGGTTTACTTGGATGCCAGCTCTCAAAGAGTTTGCTGAGCAGGAATAATCAAGTGATGAAGAATAATACTCTCTCTCTCTCTCTCTCTCTCTCTCTCTCTCTCTCTCTCTCTCTCTTGAAATAGTGCAAGTAATAGGAAAAACTGGGAGGTGCGAGTGCCTGATGGTGGCAGTGCCGAACAGTGACGAGGGAAGTGCGAATGCCTGATAGTGACAGTGTCTGATGGTGATAATGACTGGATAAAGATCATTCTTACCTTTAAATCACACCTCGATCCATTTTGAAAAGCTATGGAATCATTTTTCCTGTGTGGATTATCTATGAGAGAGAGAGAGAGAGAGAGAGAGAGAGAGAGAGAGAGAGAGAGAGAGAGAGAGAGAGAGAGAGAGAGAGAGAGAGAGAGAGAGAGAGAGACGCTGTTTCAATAAAATGTTACGTACAGACGGTTCTCTATCTGATAAAGAAACCTTCCTATACTTTTCTTTATCGAGAGTGATATATGGTGACTCAAAGGAATTTAATAGATCAATTTCATAGGCAGGATTTCATAACTTTTCAATAAAGCGACACCTCTTTTCTTAACCTTCCTCCATGTCACCATGTCAGCCGTCCCTATCCACACACCCTTCTGGTTTGCACATTTATCCTTATACCATCCTTTCAATCCCCATTCCCGTACATGTTCCATGCTCCAAGCTGGTCACCCAGCCAGTCTTCCCCATTACGGAGCGAGCTCAGAGCTCATAGACCGATCTTCGAGTAGGACTGAGACCACAAGACACTCCACACACCGGGAAAGCGAGGCCACAACCCCTCGAGTTACATCCCGTACCTATTTACTGCTAGGTGAACAGGGACGACACATTAAGAGGCTTACCCATTTGCCTCGCCGCCTCCGGGATTCGAACCCGGACCCTCTCGAGTGTGAGTCGAGCGTGCTAACCACTACACTCTGCGGTGTGTGTGTGTGTGTGTGTGTGTGTGTGTGTGTGTGTGTGTGTAAGAGAGAGAGAGAGAGAGAGAGTGTAACATCAGGCCTAGACGGGGCATCCCGTGTACAAAATATACCTGCCTTTACATTTATAGTACTAGTAATATCAGTATATCAGTAGTAGAAGTAATGAAAACAGTAATAATAGTAGTAATAGTAGTAGTAGTAGTAGTAGTAGTAGCAGCAGTAGTAGTAGTAGTAGTAGTAGTAGTAGTAGTAGTAGTAGTAGTAGTAATAGTAGTAGCAGCAGCAGCAGCAAAGATAGTTGCATTTGAGAAAGAATGCAAGAAAAACGGAGACTAGTTCCGATGGATGAGCCTCGCCAGTGGTGAAAGTCTGCGGCAAGAGCGCGTCATGTTTCATTAACTCTGCGGTGTGAATTCTCCAATAAAACTGGTTGTTTTCATGATGACAGCAGTGACTCGTGATGTTTGCATTACCTATAAGAAAGTCTGGGGTTTACACTGGTGCTTCAAGTTTATAGATTTTTTTTTTTTTTTAAGTTTTTATATCGGTGTGTTTTTTTGTTTTAAAGATTATTTTCATGATTTCAAAGACAGATTATTATGTTTGCATTACTCATTCGTGATTTGCAAGGGTATATAAATATTTACAATAGGATTTCAAATTTATAAGGGTTGTTAAGGATTTATATTGGTGTTTAAGGTTTTTAAACAATGTTTTTTTTTTCAGTTTTAAAGATTGTTTTCATGATTCCAAAGGTAGGTTTGTGTTACTTCGCAGATCAGTGGTTGGAGATTGATATTGTATGCTTTTAGTAACCTTTCATGATGCTGAATTAACTGAACCCAGCCCATGAGTGCATGTTGCCAAGACTTTCCTCCCTCCCTGCCTGCCTCACACTTCCTGCACCAGCAGTGTAGCAACCAGTCCTATGTAGACATAAAGAGACGGTCTCAAGACTTGCCTATGAAGCAAGTCAAAATGTTTGCTCTTATTTTAAACACCAAATGTTCGTCTATGTAGTTCAATGAAAGGAGAAAATAATGCATGTAAAATTAAAATGCAAATAAATATATTAATTTATTGCCATTGTTTTGCTGACATCGACTGCTAAGATTCATATATCACTGTAAAAAAACATTTCACCCTGTAACATTATACCAAGATGACAATATTTTCTCATTACACACACACACACACACACACACACAATCAGTTAAGGCATTTACAAGCTGAGGATTGTGGCAAAAAAAAAAAAAAAAAAAAAAAATGTATGCTGACACATTGCAGGGCATTACAGGAAAACATATTTAAATACATATAAAAAATGCTGATTATTTTTTAAGACAATGGACTCTAATTTTCTATCCCTGATATGATAATATTAGGGAAAATACTTCTAAACATATGGGGATGGGAATTTACAATCTTTCAATATGAGAAAAGCTATAAAAGTGTTCTTCCCCAGTAGAGCTAATTGCTCTGGCTTCTGGCTGCTGGTAGGGAATGTTGTGCTAGAGTCTGGCTGGTGGAGAGGTTAGTCAAGCTCCAGTCATCTTCTTCTTGAGGTTCTCTGCCAGTTTATCGAGGAACTCAAACGTGTTGAGGTAGTCTGCCCGTGTCACACTGAAGGAAGAGATTCCATCACTCTTACTTGAAAAATATGTTCACAAGGTCAGTGCTACTTGGTTATCAGTCATGAGGGGCACCTATCTAGCATGAAAGGTTGCTTAAAGAGTATATGGGATGCACATATGGCCATGCAATGAATTATGTTATTACTTCTGGAGTCAAATTGGTGGGATAAACTACTGTATGTGTTATTACACTACATATACCTAAATAACTTGTGTTAAAAAAAGGTAGGACTGAGCTGACCATGGATTATAATTGAACAACAATTTGTTTTGGTGAGAACTGTCTGTTAATTGGGTCTGAACTGTAAAGTTTATTTATATGGCAGTATGCTGTATGTGTTTGTATATGAGGTAGGTAGGACAGGGAAGGGGTATGTGCCCACAGCTCCAGCCAGTCCCAGCAAATTGTTGCTTGGTCTCACCTAGACATGCCCTTGATGCAGATGGCCAAGTCCTTGGTCATGGCACCAGACTCAATGGTTTGTACACACACATCCTCCAGGGCCTGGGAAAACTTGGCGAGGGCATCGTTGTTGTCCAGCTTGGCACGGTGGGCCAGACCACGTGTCCAAGCAAAGATGGAAGCTGTGGGAAGAAAGACAGCAACACAAACGTAAATTATATTTCAGCAATTCACAAACTTCTACCAGATAGTGTTCTGTCAGTGTCTGTACAAGACAAGCCAGGCAGCCCCTAGATCTGAGCCAATCTTGTTCAGGCCAGATCCATCAGTTATCAGAATTGTACTTCAAGATTAAGCTAGGTCTTAAGGCTCACTTCACTCTCTTTCCACACAGATGGGAGAGTGCCATACCCAATACAGACTGACCATCAGACTGTACAAAGATTCAGAACAGAACACAAAGTTCCGATAATGGTACAATCGTTCCTAAATATTAATTTTTGTATCCATCAGTTTTCAGTGAGTCCTGCAGTATCACCCCTTGAGAAAGACAAGCACTGACTCAGGTCATTACTAGGGAAGGTTTGCATACCTATGGGGTTTGTGGAGGTTTCCTTGCCCTGCTGGTGCTGGCGGTAGTGGCGCGTCACTGTGCCGTGAGCTGCCTCAGACTCCAGAGTGCGGCCATCAGGACAGACTAACACAGATGTCATCATGCCCAGTGATCCTGAAAATGTTATATAGTTCATTAAAAGGCCTGATTTTCCTGTCTTTTCTAATAAAGGCAAGGCAAGAAAAAACAGTACATAAAAACTATAAATACTATGATAATGATTCCAAGTTTTAAAGATAATTTGGTGCTCTTCTTATTTCAAGTATTATACATTCTTTTCTGTTCTTTTTGTATACAGTGCTATCTGGATGGTGGATTCCATCTGGCAATATGTCTGACAATACAGCACACTTGATGGAGCTTTCTGAGTCACCAAAAACATCTCACCTTGGAGTGACCAAGGTATAAATGGCAAGCTAGCACATTAACTCTAGGCAATGCAAAACTTACCAAATCCTTGGGCCACAGAATCTGACTGCACATCTCCATCATAGTTCTTGCACGCCCAGACAAAGCCTCCCTCACTCTTCATGGCTTGCGCCACCATGTCATCAATCAACCGGTGCTCATACCAGATGCCGGCAGCCTCATACTTGGCCTTGTACTCACTGCAACATGCATAAGGATGTCTCAAGTCCTGAAACAAGCTATCCCTACATGCTGAGTGGGGCTTTAACACATGAACCTCCTCAAAAACTGCAAGTGATGCAGTTATTCAGGGCCACTAATAGTGAGGTGAGTGGCGAGTGGCAAGCAGCTCCTCCTCACCTGTCATACACCTCCTGGAAGATGTCCTTGAAGCGGCCGTCATACTTCTTGAGAATGGTGTTCTTGGTAGACATATAGAGAGGCATCTGGCGGTCTAGGGCATACACCATGGAGGCATGAGCAAAGGACCTGTTGGGTGAGTCATGGATTCATCACAATACAAATGAGTACAGTCAAGCACCACTTAGTGTGAGCCCATTCAGCACCAAACACAATTACTGCAGCAATCATCTATCACAAGAAAATCAATTAATACAAAAACTTCAGTTAATACAAGCTGTTAGACCAGTGATGACTTATTTTACAAGTCAGTATGTATTAAAAGTAAGTACGTACTCAAGTGTGTATTTCACTGATGGCTGAGTAATCCTTAACACACACCACCAAATGACTGACATCTTTAAAGACTGCATCATAGAAAACAAAAGCTGCAGTGTTTGTATAACTGAAATGCTGCATCACATCAAGTAAGTAAGGTGATGCTTTATTATAGAGCCCTGCATTTGAACAAAGTGAATGAGAGAAGGCAGACTCTCAAAACAAGATTGAGTTTAACAAAGATGCAATAAGGGAAATTCTACTCCCAGCGGTGCAGCGACTGACATCAAACTTTGAACACCAATCACTTATCAATGTATAAACCAACTATCATGTAAAAAGTAAAGTGAAAATGTACTAAATAAAAACAAATCAAGTCCAGGAAGGTGTGTAAGTCCTGACCTGATGGAGTCGTCGGTGTTGAACATGCCGAGGGCCACACCCGCCCCCTGGAAGTCATGAATCACCTCCTTCACTCCTGGTGCTCCGGCCTCGGCAGGAATCCAGCTGATCTCTAGCTTCCCCCGGCCTGGCACCACGAAGTCCACTGCCTTGTACTGAAAAGATGCCAACAATGCTACCTTACCATCACATCACTCATATTCACCATCACTGCTTTCCACTCTATGAAAATGTATTACACCTCATCACATTATGACACCAATCTCTGACACCATTCTTAATGACATATACAACACATCCATTCACAAACCCTCAAACATCTACAAATCAACTCCAAACCAAAAAAGTTAAGGAGCCTCATCAAGCTGAATAGAAAAAAGACATATCTGGAAAAACATGAGAAAGAGAAAATGTTTCAATAACACAAAAAAGTAGTTTCCCCCTTAGCAGCAGAGATACTTAGGATGAGCAGGGCTACAAGGTAACCATGACAGAGAAGAAAGAAGCATATCTACCCAGTGGCGTACTAAGGGGGCGGGGCGAGGGGGGTGGTCTGCCCCGGGTGACAACCAGAGGGGGGTGCCATATGAAGAATACAAAATTATATAAAAAATTTCTTGGATAATATTCATAACCCTTTGCAAAAAGATAAGGATGACACATTAGTACATTACATAAAATTACCCTACTATGGCCATTTGAGTTTCGTGATTCAGAAAAAACTTAATCACTTACTGAAACAACACTTTCCAGAAAGAAAGTTTAACTCTATTTTCTGTAACTCTTATACTCTGAAATCCTTCTTTCCTTACAAAGATTCAATTCCTTCATTCCTAAAATCTAGTGTAGTGTATGAATATGTATGTTCGTCGTGCAAGCAACGATATGTTGGCGAGACGAAGCGCAACTCGATGCTTTGTGTTGCCGAACATAAGGGTGTCTCGGCACGAATTAGGAAACCACTTACACAACCTTCGTTCTCTCAAATTCGCTTGCACTGTCAATCAAATGAATATCTCTTTTCTGAAAGTGGTTTCAAGATTCTAAGTAAAGTAAATATACCTAGTGATACTAAAATCCTTGATTCTATTTATATTAAACACACAAAACCAGAGATTAACAATCAAACAGTATCGTTCCAGTAGTCTATTCTATGATTGGTTTGCCGTCTTGTATGATTCGGTGTTATTCGTACTCTGACTGAAGCCCCCCCCCCCACACACATCCACCTTTGGGAGGGGGGTGTAAAGGAATTATCTGCCCCGGGTGCCAAATACTCTAGGAACACCCCTGTATCTACCAGAGGGAAAGCCTGAGGGAAGCCAGACCTGATCAGCGTGGGCATGACGGCCAATGATGATTGGTTTCTTCCAGCCCGGCACCAGGCGAGGAATGTTGTTGCAGATGATGGCTTCTCGGAACACTGTACCACCCAGGATGTTGCGGATGGTGCCATTGGGAGACTTCCACATCTTCTTGAGGTTGAACTCTGAATCAAGGACAAGTCATTGAAAGGTGTGGTTCAACCAGAGATTTAAATAGCTTTACATTAATTTACTTCAGTGCTACACAAAAGAAACTGAAGTATAGACCTACCAAGCTGTACTATTTCCTGAAACTTTTGTTGATCACTGATAAAATTTTCCCTCTTGGACAAAATCACATTGTGGTGCTGCATTTTTTCTTCTTTTGTACAAAACATTGGGTTAAAAATATCTTAATAATAACATCTAGTGTCAGTGTCATAGAGATAAAATCAAAACTACCTACTCATAAATCTAAGGCTTTCTTCCCCCACTAGTATTCTCTTAAAAAAAAAAAACTTACAAAAAGCAATGTTCTCACAATTTAAGGTCAATATTTCCTTTGGCTGACCCTTTGCTCTCTAAACATCATTCCTCACATATTGTGCTCACTCAATCCTCCTATGTGAGCAGCTTGTCAGTCTGACTCATAGGTGTTATTAAGATAAGCAGTGCATGAGCCAAAGACCAATCAAGTGCCACCAACTGACCTTCGACCCTCTTCTCATCAGGAGTGATGGTGGCACACTTGATGCCGACACTGTACTTCTTGATGGCATTGGCACAGTCCACCGTCACCTGGTCATTGGTGACATCCCGGTTCTCCATGCCCAGGTCGTAGGTGTGCAGCTCCACATCCAGGAAGGGCAGGATCAGCTTCTGCTTGATGAGGTCCCAGATGATACGGGTCATCTCATCACCCAGCACCTCCACCACCGGTCCGCCTGCAATCAACCATACACCAATCACAAACTGAACTCATCAGGCCATTCACCCAACACACCAATCACAGGCTCAACCCAACAGGCCATGACAACTCTTGCTCTTTGTTACCAGGGATGAGAAAGCATGCATGTTTTCTACTTTTTTTGTATCCTTAAACTCCATAACTTCTTGAGAGAGAGAGAGAGAGAGAGAGAGAGAGAGAGAGAGAGAGAGAGAGAGAGAGAGAGAGAGAGAGAGAGAGAGAGAGAGAGAGAGAGAGAGAGAGAGAGAGAGAGAGAGAGAGAGAGAGAGAGAGAGAGAGAGAATGAGAATCACACCAGAGGGGAAAGAAAGTGGAGAAAATCCCAATATATACAGTGCCTATCCTGACGGTAAAGGAGTGACTGGTTTGAAGCCTCTTCATCTCTTTTAAATTCTGGAGGTGATGAGGAAGTAGATGTGTAACAACATATGTTTCAGTTTGTTAAGAGGAAAAGTGTCATTCTAAGCAATAATATTAGGTAAAATAACCACAATACAGTCTCCTGATGTGTCAGCTTGTGATCATGATAATAATCCCAGTATGTTTCCCAAGTTATCTCCTCCAAGCTGGTTGAGTGTCATTCTGCTAAGTTGACAAGCAATAGCAACCAAAAATTATCCTCATCCAAACATATTGACACATAGGAGAAGTAGTAATATCAAGATATCTTTAATGAATGTAAGTAGGGAAATGCAACTAACTGATATAGTAAAATAAGTAAAAAAAAAAAAAAAAAAAAAAAAAAAACAAAGCATTCCTTATTCTTAACTACATTTCTCTTTATGCAACAGCCAATGATGGTGACACAGCAGCTTCATTATCCCAGCCACTCAAGTGATCATCTGCCCAAAGGGGAGAGTTCACTGTTTAATCTTATCTTTTGTGTTGTTCTGTGGACTTTGTCTGACACCTCACTTGGTAGTCACGGCCAATGGAGCCCTGTGTATCAGGGCAACATGTATGCATGTGTGTGTGTGTGTGTGTGTGTGTGTGTGTGTGTGTGTGTGTGTGTGTGTGTGTGTGTGTGTGTGTGTAATTCACCTCGGTCGTCTGCTGGTCACCCAGCCAGTCTTCCCCATTACGGAGCGAGCTCAGAGCTCATAGACTGATCTTCGGGTAGGACTGAGACCACAACACACTCCACACACCGGGAAAGCGAGGCCACAACTCCTCGAATTACATCCCATACCTATTTACTGCTAGGTGAACAGGGGCCACACATCAAGAGGCTTGCCCATTTGCCTCGCCGCCCCGGGACTTGAACCCGGCCCTCTCGATTGTGAGTCGAGCGTGCTAACCACTACACTCTGCGGTGTGTGTGTGTGTGTGTGTGTGTGTGTGTGTGTGTGTGTGTGTGTGTGTGTGTGTGTGTGTGTGTGTGTGTGTGTGTGTGTGTGTGTGTGTGCGTGTGTGTTTACACAAGAGAGAGAGACCTGCCAAGGGCTACAATACATTTAAAAAAAAGAGGCCCACTGAAACTGCAGGTTCCCTAAAAGATTTTAAAGAAATTAGCCAAAAGATTGTGGGGAGTACAATGCTATGTCATGGACATAGCATTTTTATCCTCCCACAGCACTTTTCTCTCTTGTTCTCTTTAATCACCAATAACCAGCATCAAGCAGTCATTCTTTTCCCTATTTTTCCAGACAGTTACTCAATTTGCAGTCCGCTTCCTTTTGGTTTTCTTGGTGACAGAAACTCTCTCCACAGGTACACTATTAGCTGGGGATTAAAGACAAGAAAACAACACCATACACTTATAACATCATTGATCCCCTCAATGCAAAACTAGCAACAGTGAGGCACAAATTTTGCTTATGGCCAAGAGAAGAGCACTTTATTACTGAGCCTCAGCTACTTGCCTTTCTGCAGTTCCATACTTTATTTGTTCAGATGTGTAATAAAATAATTTTTGTGAAATCTTATCTCCCAATCTGACCATTTTTCCCGTTATCTTATCCACATCTGTGTGAGTTGAACTGCTGCACTGTTCACATAATTGGAGTACTCTTATTTCACCCTCCCTCATTCTTTCCTCAACTGCTCAATGAACTATAGCTGCTGTCTCCACCTCCTACCTCTCACTGCACACAAATAACTAAAAAATAAAGGTTTATTATATTCACGAGTTTTCTTCATTACAACTTCATTATGTAGAAATGCAACACATATAGCTAAGTATGTACTCTCTCTCTCTCTCTCTCTCTCTCTCTCTCTCTTGTAGTTATATGAATACTGTAGACTGAAAAAAAAATACAGATACCAAATAATGAACTCAAGGAACAATACCAATTCAAGTGCTGTATCTTATCTCAACAGTTAGGAACTTAAGTTACCTAAATGTGGTATTATGTAATCAAGGTTATAAATGAGTGTGAGGCAGCCCATGGAGGAGATGATGAGCTCTTATCATTTCATCACACACATACCACTGTGTCATCCTGGTTCAGCAAAGACCACATCTACAGTAGGCACAGTAACAAAATATATATACTCTGCATGGATAAAGCCAACACTACTGAACTTAATAAAAAAGAAATGTAATAAGCATCAGAGTGAAAGCAGAATCCTGAGCAAAATTGAGTGACCCTTCTCAAACACCACTGTGATGTTTAGTAAAATGTTAATACCACACAAAAGATGAGTAATGAAGGAGTGCCAGGGAAAGGGGGGGTGGGGATTCAGGAGGGAGGACTGACCAGGAGAAAGTCAGTCTGGCTGGCACTGTGCAGTATACAAGTGATGGCATCCTGTTGGTGGAGTGAAAGGGAACTGCTAGTGAAAGACTGGTGGATTGAGGAGGAGGAGGAGGAGGAGAAGAAGAAGAAGAAGAAGAAGAAGAAGAAGAAGAAGAAGAAGAAGAAGAAGAAGAAGAAGAAGAAGAAGAAGAAGAAGAAGAAGAAGAAGAAGAAGAAGAAGAAGAAGAGGAGGAGGAGAGGAGGAGGAGGAGGAGGAGGAGGAGGAGGAGGAGGAGGAGGAGGAGGAGGAGGAGGAGGAGGAGGAGGAGGAGGAGGAGGAGGAGGAGGAGGAGGAGGAGGAGGAGGAGGAGGAGAAGAGAAGAAGAAGAAGAAGAAGAAGAAGAAGAAGAAGAAGAAGAAGAAGAAGAAGAAGAAGAAGAAGAAGAAGAAGAGGAAGGGGAAGGGGAAGAGGAGGAGGAGGAGAAGGAGGAGGAAGCAAGGGGAAAGTGAATGAGGTAGTGAAAGAGAAAGTGGAAGGAAGAGGAAGATGGAGGCCCCTCTGCTCTTTCTTCCCTGGAGAGGCAGAGGAAAGAAGAAAATGGAAGAAGTAGAATGTAAAAGGTATGGAAAACAGGAGAAAAAAAAAGATAAATGAAAGGAGAAAAATAGGGAGAAAAGCAAAAAAAGGTATATGAAGAGTTGTAGGAAAAGGAGAGAATGTTGAGGAGTGCAGACTTTACTATTATCATCATCAATGCCACATGAATTATTGCCAATCATGGACACAACCACACACAATGTAGATACACATCTCTCTCTCTCTCTCTCACACACACACACAAGGATCAGTGATGATTTCAAACAGGCACAGCATATTGCTGGCAGTAGGCCAATGGTTTTCAATGACAGCGTGGCCAGTGTCCCTCCTACCCCCTTTAAACAAGTAAGTAAATATCTTGACAAGGTGCTCAAGGACGCACTGTGTTACCATCACCATTCAGGCTGTGGATCCTTCCCTCACATCTCCCTCCCGCGATGTCCACTGATGCCAACACCAATACACATTTCCTTCCCCACCACAGCGTCACTGGCGCACAACAGGATGCTGTGGGGATGCCTGCCACACGTGTACATATGCACATATATCCTATTTTTACATTATCACATATACTATATTTATATTTATGTATTTCTATAGTGGCTCCTAGATGGCTTACAGAGAGAGAGAGAGAGAGAAAAAAAATTAGTAACACTGTTATGTTCAGCATCTAATTTTAAATACTTTGAAAATGGAATGTGTTCATTAATTCAATGCCTTGCAAACACACACACACACACACACACACACACACACACACTTGACAACTCTGTAATCTGTATGCAACTCTGGCCTCTGACGTAATACTTGCAATATTCAACTGAATTTGTAGTATATAATTACATATTTGATTTGTGTATTCTGGTGATGGGATGCTTCAATAAATGAAGCGTCACACACACACACACACACACACACACACACACACACACACACACAGACCAATATCAACACGTCAAAGCGATCCCCACCATAACAAGGTGCGAGCACTAACTAAACCATTACGATATAGTGTTCTCGTCTTAAGCCTCCTCCCTAGCTGTTCCCTATTCTGATTTTCAGTATGCATACTGTAAGTTTAATAAACCGCTTATTATTACTTAATAGGAACTAAGTTCATATAGTTCAGCTGTCCTAGTAGGTAGCAGCTATAATCAGAGTACAGTATGCATGCAGTGCAGCAGTCGTAAACACTGGCTACGTATTCCTCCCATGGCTCGGCTATCTCTAACTCTAATTACAAGTGAAAAACTACTGCTGTGCGTATTACTGTAAAAACATAAATTTTGCGGTATAATCTTCACGAGATCTTCCTGACAGGAGGCGGCGTGACAACCATCATTGCTTCATGGGAGAGCAGCTGATTTTGACAAAACCAAAGTGTTATCAATCTAGAGTAGTGGAATATGTACACTGTAGACAACTGCCAGCAGTATAAATAGAACTGTCCATCAACAGCAACGTCTACTGTCTTGGATGCCCAAATTCCTTCCTTACTTCATTCACTCATCCATAGAGTGTTTCTTACAATACATGGTACGCGTCAGCTGCGTTCGATATTCAGCCGGCATTTGGGATAATGTCTCTTAAGTCTCTCGTTTGCCACATGACTCGTCAATAGCAGCAGGGTATCACGCACGGACACTCTAATGCTCCCTCCTCACGTCCCGTCTTCTCACACAGCTTAGCTACTCATCAGGAATGGAATTCATCAACTTGACTCAGCATCATTACATGCTGACTCACCTTTACTCGCATAACAGTATCACGTATCCGTCCCCTTCCCTCTGCTTCCTCTCCCTGTATTGGCTCTCACTCTCATCAATCCCTGTGCTCGCTCCCCGTCCTGCACCACCACTTCTACACTCACACTCGCTCACCACACCTCACATCAACAATCTAAATGTTTCGTTGATATTTGCAAGATTACTGGATTACTTACAAGAGATCTTGGACATCCTGACTGTTGGTATCACACCACTAGCACCTACTGCTGCCTGGCTCGGACTGAATGACTCCGCCGCTCTACACGCTCCGCACCACAGCCAGCCGCCTGCTGGGCCCCGGCGGCGATGCAGTGTCGTCTGCGCGAAGTTGGCCTTACGTCTGACAGCGAAGTGAAGCGACAGCTCAAATGCATTGAGAGTAACACAAATTTTTCGTTACACCTGTGATTTCTGCAGGAAGCACTATGCTGCAGACTCAGATGGCGGCAAATGCAACACTACATGATAGGAAACAGTAGTGACAGTCTACACACACACACACACACACACACACACAGGTAGTGGCTAGCAAATTTGGCTCACAACCGAGAAGGCCCGGCGTCGAGTCCCGGGAGCGACGAGTTAATGGGAGCGCCTCTTAATGTGTAGCCCTGTTCACCAAGCAGCAAATAGATACGGGATGTAATTCGAGGGTTTGTGACCTCGCTTTCCTGGTGTGTGGAATGTGGTGTGGTCAGAAATACCGAAAATCGGTCTATGAGCTCTGAGCTCGCTCTGTAATGGGGAAGGTTGGCAAGATGACCAGCAAGCACCCGTCAATATATTCAACACACACACACACACACACACACACACACACACACACACACACACAGCCCGGTAGCTCAGTTAGAGCTGGATTCACAAGCCAGAGGACCGGGGTTCAATTCCCCGGCCGGGTGGAGATATTTGGGTGTGTCTCCTTTCACGTGTAGCCCCTGTTCACCTAGCAGTGAGTAGATACGGGATGTAAATCGAGGAGTTGTGACCTTGTTGTCCCGGTGTGTGGTGGTGTGCCTGGTCTCAGGCCTATCCAAAGATCGGAAATAATAAGCTCTGAGCTCGCTCTGTAGGGTAACGTCTGGCTGTCTCGTCAGAGACTGCAGCAGATCATACACTGCATGTCTGGAAACACCACGAAGTATTAGAGTGGGAGCCGTGCATGGTAGCTTGTGGTGAGGTGAAGCGGTGCTGGTGATCCCATGAAGGAGCGGGGAAAAACAACATTGGGAATCATGTAAAGCAGATGCAAATAATTAACAAGTAACTTCATTGATTTGTTTATGTATTTATTTGTCTATCTGCCTTAGTATATATATATATATATATATATATATATATATATATATATATATATATATATATATATATATATATATATATATATATATATATATATATATATATTGTGTTCTACTAAATAATGTAATTTTACAAAATAGTTATAACAACGCACACACACACACACACACACACACACATTTCACGCACGCAGCTTGGCCATCTCCGTTTCCTCGTCATCCTGTGCATCCTTCACCGCTGTCCTGCGGGGAACAAAAGCAAAACATGAAGCCACTGCATGATAATATATTCCTGAGTTATAACATCTCTCTCTCTCTCTCTCTCTCTCTCTCTCTCTCTCTCTCTCTGTAAGCCAAATACCTAGATCGACGGCCGCCTCCCTCTTCCAGATCAGTGATGGTGTCGGGCAGCGAGTGGCCGAGGGTCTCCCAGAGGGGCAGAGTTGCCAGACATGCGATAAAGGCTCCGACGCCGAAAACAATGGACGGTGCCGAGGGATACACGGGACCCTGCAGAGATGTAAGCACTCAAGGGTTATTTAAGAGTTCTTTGAGGAAAAATGAATGTTAGACCTATTGAGAATCATGCAAAAACAGTCATATATATCACCAGGTAGGAATAGATATGTGGGTTCCGAAGGTATGGCATTGCTATACTCCGAGAAATGTAATATAGTAGTAATGATGGTTCCGTGAAAACAACCTATTTAACTTTATACTCTCACTGGATGGTCTGATATAATACACACTTATGAAGATCATCTAAGCATATCCACTACGAATGCTTGCAATGGCGTGGAGTCGTGTGACAGCAGTTGGCTAGTGGGGAGTGCATGTGAACGTGGTGTAAATACTATCATGAAACCACTGCATGGTAGTGCATTTCTGAGTTATAACATTATCTCTCTCTCTCTCTCTCTCTCTCTCTCTCTCTCTCTCTCTCTCTCTCTCTCTCTGTGTGTGTGTGTGTGTGTGTGTGTGTGTGTAAGCCAGGGTCAACGATAGATAGTACAAAACAGAAGCGTTTGCCTTGAGCTGCTGTCGTCCTCATCCATTGTCTTCCTCACCTAATCTCTCGCTCATGCACCAATCCAACAAACACTCTTTCAGGCTCATTTGCAAAGATTTACAATGTTGTGGAAAAAAATCTAAGTAACATTCAATAGATGTGGAAAATACACATAAAAAAAGGGAGTAAATCAAGCAAGTGCGCCTGAAGTACCGTCCCGCCCCAAAGTAGGACCCACCAGCAACTCCGTGACGAAAGGGGAGATCATGGAGCCCAAGCGGGACACGATGGTGGCCGATCCCAGAGCCTGGAGACGCACCTCGGTAGGGAGAAGCTCCACGCTATACAGATACAACACCTGGTACGCTGCACTGATGCACATACGACCCGTCAGCGCCAGCGCCATCACCATCCACCGGTTATCTGCACACCGAGGAGTAAACGCAGATCATCATCACATATAAACACACACACACACACACACACACCAGTTCTCACCCTTCCTTCCTTCATACAGCAGTACTTTAAATCTCTGACGTTTCTCTTCCTTCTTCCTTTAATTTTACTTAATGTGCATCTTCTCTCTCTCTCTCTCTCTCTCTCTCTCTCTCTCTCTCTCTCTCTCTCTCTCACCTGAAGGAATGAACGCAACCGCCAGAATGACAACCCCGCTCACGAAGTAGTAGACGATGCTGGGAAGCTTCCTGCCCAGCTTGGCCACGATGGGCGCTGTGAGAGTATAAGCGGGCACCTCCACCAGCCCGGACAGCACCATGTAGAGGAACGGGTCGGCGCTGTAGTTGACGGCATTGAGAGATATCCCGTAGAAGATGAGGGACACCAGGAAGAACTTGAGACTCAGTACCATGGTGATGAAGCGAAGGCGAGGCGTCCTGAAGCATTGCAAGGAGAGGTGAACACAAACATGGATAAAATGGGCTATCTCTTTAATTTGTTTAATCTTTTGTCTTTTTTACCTTATACTTTTTCCCATAATATAACAAATAGTTTTTTTTAATGTGTGTTGCTATTTTTTCATGTTCATTGCTCTTTCTTCATTCACTCTTTGAGTCTCTCTCATACACACTCCTTTTCCCTTTCTCCATGCACTTACAGACATATTCCTGTGCGTGTTCTGGACTTATCCCCTTTACTCGACAAACACATCCCTTCCCCTTCTTCCTGTCCTTTCACAGTCATTCCTCGTCCTCTCCACTCTTGTTTCAGTGCACACTCCCTTCCTCTGTTCCCTGCAACGCACCTGAATAATATCAAAAGCCGTAGTACAATTTTCCAAGCCTTTTTCTTGTATCCTCCGTCACCGTCCTGTGCTTGGTCCTCGGTGCGTTGTGCCTTCTGGCCGACCCTTGCCTGTAGGGCGAAGTAGTGCAATTTCTCTCTCTCTCTCTCTCTCTCTTTGAATAATACACATGAAATGTAATATGACGTGCGTGTTTACGTTAAGTGGTGTATACGTGTGATCTCTCTCTCTCTCTCTCTCTCTCACCTCCCGCTGAATGACACACATGAGGTGGTCCAGTTCGTCCTGCGGCGGGAGAGTGACGTGGTTCCACTTGCTAGCTCGCGCCAGTACCTCCTTCGCCTTGTCAAACTCCCCGTGCACGATGAGCCAGCGGGGAGACTCGTCCAAGAACCTGCATTCGTCAGGAGAAGGACGAGATTTTCAACCTCAACTTCAGAAAGGACAGAGAAGATAAAGAATGACTAAAGAAGGGTAGGGATACGAGTATGAAGAGAACAATACCCTGCCTTTCAAGAGAGTAATTCTTTGCAGCAGTTGAGGAGTGTGTTTGTTAGACCCGAGGCATCTTAGTGAAGACGAATAGGAGGAGGATCTAGTGTTAGAAGCAAGACGACGTAATGAGTTAACCATAAAGCAAAATACACGAAGAGAAGGAAGATGAGGAGAGGAAGGAACTAGTATAAGATTCAAGACGGTGTTTTGAACTCATCACCAAGCAAGGAATACGAAAATGAGAAGGAAGAGGCCCTATATATAGTGTAAGAGACAAGACGATGTGTTGAGCTCCTTACCACAACGCAGGGAACAAGAAGAGGCTGGGGATGTTGACAAACAGTTGCAACCACCGCCAGTCCCTAATGAGGTAGGCAGCGCCGCCCCACGCCATGGTGCCCAGAGCCCAGGGCAGCGACAGCAAGATGCCCAGCAGTGAGCGGTACCGAGGTTCGCACATCTCTAGCGCTGCGGGAACACAAGCGTAAAGCAAACTAAGGAAATGTTGCCAGAGGAATACATAGTTGTTCGCAGTTATGTAAGAGCTGACTAACATTCTCAGTCTTTCATTACTTTCAGTGGTAAAACTGGAACTTCCTGCCTGCATCTGTGCTTCCTACTGCCTATAACTTGAACGTTTTCAAGTGGGAAATTTCAAAACACTTCTCAATGTAATTTTTTAACTGTTTTCAAAAGAGACTGGCACTTTCAGCATTATATTAAAACGTATTTATTTTTCCCTTTGACCGAAGACTCTTTCACATAAAACTAATAACAATGATTTCCATGACTAAAAACTACAAGAGTAATAATAAACAAATGGAGTCTCCGCGACCAAATCTGAACAAGCTTCGTTAGTGGCGCTGAGCAGGAGAGGCGGCGTGGTGCGGGGCAACGCTCACCCAAGATGTAACCGGTCTGCATGATGGTTGGGTGTAGGAATCCCAGCAGGAAGCGGAAGCCAAGGACAGCGGTGAGTGTGGGCAGCCAACAACTTGCCATCGCCAGGGAGAAGTACGTCAGGACTCCCAGGGTGAGGGTTGCTTTGCGCCCAAACCTAACAAAGAAAGAGAGAGAGAGAGAGAGAGAGAGAGAGAGAGAGAGAGAGAGAGAGAGAGAGAGAGAGAGAGAGATTATGACTTCACGAGAACATCATTCACCCATACAGTACTCACCCATCCACTTCCATTCCCCCACACATACGCCTATACATACATACACACACACACACACACACACACACACACACACGCTCGACTCACAATCGAGAGGGCCGGGTTCGAATCCCGGTAAGCGGCGAGGCAAATGGGCAAGTCTCTTAATGCGTGCCCCTGTTCACCTAGCAGTAAATAGGTACGGGATGTAACTCGAGGGGTTGTGGCCTCGTTTTCCCGGTGTGTGGAGTGTGTTATGTGGTCTCAGTCCTACCCGAAGATCGGTCTATGAGCTCTGAGCTCGCTCCGTAATGGGGAAGATTGGCTGGGTGACCAGCAGACGACCGAGGTCAATCACACACACACACACACACACACACACACACACACACACACACACACACACACTACCTGTCAGAGAGGAGACCGTTGATGGGCGCCCCAAACAGCGTGCCAAACATGTACAGGCTCTGGTAGGTGGCGCGCAGGTACTCCGAGGAACACACCAGGTCGAACTGCAGGACAGATGAATTAACGTGACTAATCCGTTCCCGCTCCTCAGGTGACTCGACCCCGCCCTTAAGCCTCTTTACTACCAAGACGCATTTTCATATTCATTCTGGTTATTATTTTGGCGATTTTATACAGCTTCAAAAATGAGAATAGTAAAGACTCTGGCCATTAATCTTTTGACCTCCATAAATCCTTCCTAATGCAAATAAAATCGTCTAATCATACTAAAAAATCAAGGTAAAAATGCGTCCCAGTATTGAAGGGGTTAAGCCTCTTACTGCTGGAGGAGAAACGCAACGACGACATCTAGCGTGTAACTGTGTATGTAATGTGACTGACCTGACTGGCTGACTGACTGACTGATTCCTCCCTTCCCTCGTGCCCCCGTCAGCGAGTGGCCTTGCCTGGGAGGTGAGGGTGAAGATGTAGGTTGAGTTGTCGTAGTCCCAAGAATCGCAGGGCACCTCGTCGAACCCGCCTCCCGCAGTGCTGTTCACCAGGTAGTGGCAATGGTCTCTGGCGGGGCGACGGAGAGGTGCGAGTGTAATAGGACCGGGGCACTGCGAGGATGGCAGTGTTGGTAGTGGTTGTGGTGGTGGTGGTAAAAAGTGAAGATTGTGATGATGATGAGATACTAGTGGTGGTGACGATGGGGGTGATGACTGGATGGGTAAACTGAGGGGGTAGTGGTGAAGACAGAGATGATTATGATAGTGACATGGCGGCAGTGATAATAACAGAATTTAGTTGGGATAAGTGAAAAGGCACTGGTGATGACTGAGAGCATAGTGGTGGTGACAGAAGGCAGAGATGATGAGTGAGGGTGTAGTGGTGATGACAGAGAAGAACGATGTAGTAACAGTAGCTAGTGATAACATAAAAAGTAATGGAGGTGGTAGAAAATGCGGTGATGGAAGGGCTCGCTGGTGGTGACGGAGGTAGTATTGGTGGTGACGGTGCTGACGGCAGCTTACTTACTCTGTGGTTTGGTTGACGCCTGTGGGAGTGACGGTAGTGGTGATGAGGGTGTAGCCTGAGGAGGGCGGGCGGCAGGTGTGCTTCATGACCGGCGCCACGTACGCCCCCGACAGAGTATTGGAGGCTAGGTGCATGTTCCCTGGAGAGAGAGAGAGAGAGAGAGAGAGGACCATATTAAGAAACGCATTGCTTTGTTTAGATGGACATAAAGAGACAAAAAGAAGAAAATACCTAACCTTTGCTATTTGCTACAGGACAGTTCATTTAAGGGACCGCAATACGAACAAATAAGTCTTTAAGAAAGGACAAATGATTACACGAAAGGTGGATTCATAGCAGTGATAGCGAGAGTTCCTATACAGAGACAAAATACACATTGAGATCTATTTTCTGAAACACTGCTTTCTCTCTCTCTCTCTCTCTCTCTCTCTCTCTCTCTCTCTCTCTCTCTCTCTCTCTCTCTCTCTCTCTCTCTCTCTCTCTCTCTCTCTCTCTCTCTCTCAATAATAACAACACAACGTGACATTATAACTGCTTATAGTTCAGTTTATCATAAAGAGTTGGTCGTTTTCTGTGCTCCATTGATGAAGGGACACACTGAACTGAAAGAAGACGTGAATTAGACCAACTGATCCCCTGCGGCGTATCTCTCTCTCTCTCTCTCTCTCTCTCTCTCTCTCTCTCTCTCTCTCTCTGACTCACAGTAACCGACGGCGGCGAAGCACAGCACGTTCCATCGCCCCGTGCCGAGCCTCGTCAGCAGACCGTCGAATTTGGTGGTGCCGCTCATCGTGCCGCCTGGAGGAGAGCAGACACTGACATTGGCGACGCTTTTTAATGTAAGAGGGGAAAGCTGGTCAAGGGCACCAAAATAATTAAAAAAAACTCCCACCTAGTTGCCAGTCCCCTTGCAGGTCAAGGAGAGTTAACCAAAAGAAAAGGATATATGTCTTGAAACCTCCCTCTTAAATGAAGTCTGGGTTATAGGAAGTTGGAAATGCAGGAGCAGGCAGGGAGACTGTTGCTTCAGGAGGAAAAGATCCAAAGAAGGAGACACATTTATTATACCGATTGAGAAGATTAGAAAAGACAAAAAGAAGAGGGAAACATTAAGGAAGAAAAACGTCAGAGATTTAAAGTACTGCTGGATAAGGTGAGGACAGGTGTGTGTGTGTGTGTGTGTGTGTGTGTGTGTGTGTGTGTGTGTGTGTGTGTGTGTGTGTGTGTGTGTGTGTGTGTGTGTGTGTGTGTGTGTGTGTGTGTGTGTGTAACGCCTAAAAGCTAAATATATATGTTATTTTGTGTGTAATGTTTCATCATCTCTCTCTCTCTCTCTCTCTCTCTCTCTCTCTCTCTCTCTCTCTCTCTGGACAAGGAGTATATAAGAAAGGGAGGAAGGCTAGAGGTAGCGGGAGAGGAAGATGAGAAAAGCTATCCTGTGATGGAAAGATAGAGTCGGAGGAAGCAGAAACAGCTGGATGGATGGAGGGAGACATGAAGGGAAGGGATAGAGGGATGGGTGAAGGGAAGGGATCGAGACATTGCATAACAGGGAAGAGACGGATAAGCGGATAAAGGGAGCAGGGGAGAGGTAAGCAGCGTAGGCGGGAGGATGTGGGTTACTGGTGTTAATACTTGTGATCACAAGGTCGCCCGTCACAGTAATTGACTGCCACCCCCGCCTCTCTCTCTCTCTCTCTCTCTCTCTCTCTCTCTCTCTCTCTCTCTCTGAACCACCTCCAAGTGTTCATGACAAAATCCTCCAGTAAACAAACAGGCTAATCATTATAAAGCAGCCAAAGGTCAGTCACTATTTCCAAGACTGCGGAAATGTGTGTGCTTCCCGTGGGTGTTTTTCCTCCTGGCTAAATGTTGCCATAGTCACGGATGTTTGTCGGAGAAGGGTCAGTCACTTTTCGGGCTCCTATATAAGTGTCTACGTGGTTCAATATCCGAGTTTTCATGGCTGTCTTTCCTCTTGGTCCCATATGCGTTAATACTAAGGGTTTAATGTTGCCATAGCCACTATGCATGCTAGAGATGGGCGGGTAGGAGTGCCACCACCGCTCCCCATGGCCAGGCCTCGGCGTGTGGGGCAAAGCGGCAAGTTTCTTTCTCTGCAGGCTGTCGCCTTCTCTTTCATTGCTGACTGACGCCCTTTGAAGACTTTCTGGACCATGAAGCGGCCAGTCACCAGAAAGAAATGCTGTTTATAAGACAGAATTTGAACTTGAGACTTCCTGTATTATTCAGCTAGACGCGCCGCCGCCTGAGTCACCACATTAAAAGACAAACTTGTTGAGACTTTCGTTGCTATGGCTTCCCTTCAAGCATGAATGCAGTGTTGTGTTGGAAGTTTCGACGAGAATTTCAAAAGACGTGAATGATCTATGTTGTGGCTGTAGGTGTATATATATATATATATATATATATATATATATATATATATATATATATATATATATATATATATATATATATATATATATATATATATATATATATATATATATATATATATATATATATATATATATATATATATATATATATATATATATATATATATATATATATATATATATATATATATATATATATATATATATATATATATATATATATATATATATATATATATATATATATATATATATATATATATATATATATATATATATATATATATATATATATATATATATATATATATATATATATATATATATATATATATATATATATATATATATATATATATATATATATATATATATATATATATATATATATATATATATATATATATATACATTTTTTTTCACATAGTTTTCCAGGTTCACATCTATCATCATTACATCACCTTTATCAGGGATGTAATGATGGGAAGATTCCGAGCTACGCGGCGCTGCCAACTGTGGCAACTCAAGTCTGTCACTTGATGGGGTACCTTGCTACCTCAAGTGTGTGTGTGTGTGTGTGTGTGTGTGTGTGTGTGTGTGTGTGTGTGTGTGTGTGTGTGTGTGTGTGTGTGTGTGTGTGTGTGTGTGTGTGTGTGTGTGTGTGTGTGTGTGTGTGTGTGTGTGTGTGTGTGTTGCATGGTACTTAAGCCTATGACTGCTGTAGTTTGTTCTGAATCTTAATAAATTTAACTGATGCAAATTCTTAGTGTAATCTTGAAGCATCACTTGCAACAAGAGGACTGATGAAGTATTTGAAGCCGCTCAGTGTATGTGCTTTGGTTAAGTCATCAATTAAATTATTCACAGCTACACATATACAGTGGCGTGGCTCCTCTCCCAGCCATGAAAAGTACATTCCTCACAGGTGTTGCCTTTACAGAATGCTGCTGCTGTTGCTGCTGCTGCTGCTGCCGTGTACTGCTGCTGTACTTCTAGGCGACATCAAAATAAGTACATAATAAGTTAAGGGAAGCTGCAAGAAGCCGTCAGGCTGACAGGTGGCAGTTCATATACCTCCTCCTATCATCCCCATCTACAAATGTCTACTTTTTCTTTTTAAGTTCCTTATTGACTTTGCACTAACAACCTAATTACCAACTCTACTCCAATTATGTACCATTCTATATGAGAATCAGTTAATTCTTATGCCTTTCTTTCCTATAAGTCTAACTTTATCAATCAAGAATGACACTGAGATTTTCCTGCTCCGTGTCTCATCTTCCCAATGTCAGTTGTGATTCTCTAGTTGGCCTCCCTCCTGCCCTGCACCACTAATAGATGCTCCCTGCCTTGCCGGGCCACTGCTCTATTGTAATAAGCTGAAAGCGTGATCGAAAGGTTTAAGATGAAGCTGGTTCTCAGATGCACAGGGGTACATAAATAAAGCGGACTCAGTGCTCAGTTGTTAGTGCCAAGTCAGTCGAGAGTTTTAAAGAAAAATTAACTGTTTTTAATGGGAATGATATGTGAGGACTGGATACACACAGACAGGCATGCTTTTCACACTGATATCATATGTAGGTCTAGAGGCTTCTTGCAGCATCCTTCACTGTTCATCTTAGGTTCTTATGTTCGGAATCATTTCTGTTCATGGTTCAAATTAGGCCAATAGTTAAGTGTGCGAGAAGAGTGACGGGGGAAACGTCTGCTATGAGAAATGTTCATCAGGGGAAGATGCCAACTAGACCAATGAGGCAAAAAGGGAAAAGTCCAGCAAGAAAATTTCAAAAGAAAAATAGAAAGCAGAGAAAACTACTCTTGGACAATAAAGGATGAAGAGAACGGTGCTAATGGTTGGAGAAAAGAAAGAGTAGACTGAAGGGGAGAGAGAGAGAGAGAGAGAGAGAGAGAGAGAGAGAGAGAGAGAGAGAGAGAGAGAGTGGAGGGGGACAGTTGACAAAGAGAGGAGGGGCGAGGATGGCAGGCGGCTCGTCAAAGAGGTAAAGGTGTACTTAAATGACTGCTAATAAGGAAATGACTCTCTCTCTCTCTCTCTCTCTCTCTCTCTCTCTCTCTCTCTCTCTCTCTCTCTCTCTCTCTCTCTCTCTCTCTCTCTCTCTCTCTCTCTCTCTCTCTCTCTCTCTCTCTCTCTCTCTCTCTCTCTCTCTCTCTCTCTCTCTCTCTCTCTCTCTCTCTCTCTCTCTCTCTCTCTCTCTCTCTCTCTCTCTCTCTCTCTCTCTCTCTCTCTCTCTCGCCAGGTTGCTCCATATATTTCTTTATTATGCAACGTATTAATGTGTGTGTGTGTGTGTGTGTGTGTGTGTGTGTGTGTGTGTGTGTGTGTGTGTGTGTGTGTGTGTGTGTGTTGTGTGTGGATCATTCGTCAATCAATAATCGAATGTTAACAATTTACCATGAATATAACAAAAAAAAGTGAAAACATTATTGTAACGGTTTTAAAGTTTATGAAAAAAACAAAAAAAGTTACTCTGGTTTAGGAATTGTTTTGACAAGAGAAGAGCTTATTTCTGTGTCTCTGAGGTGGCGGGCGCTCCTGCTGTGCTAGCTAGCTGTGTTCGTGTACTGAGGAGGTCCTGGGAGACCAAATAAATATAAACACGTACGTACTCGCTTCATGTTCCTCAACACACCGATTCAGAAGGTCTCGGCGGGAATCCGTTATCCCCTTTACTACATGCTATAGCTACAGTTTTTATTAACACTGTAACAATTTAAGTGGATGGACGCGAAGAGAAAAATAATTTGAGGTTTTGATTTTTGTGTTTACTAATAAGACACACAAATAAGAATTCAAGAGACGATAGTGTGAGAAACAGTCTTTTAAATGTTATAGATGATTATGGAAAGACTGATTATAGCTTGGAAAGAGTTGATAATCCCTAGCTGTCCCTTGTTCATTCATACTGTGAAACACTTTGCTCTCTCGCCACTGCCATTTGATTATCCCGGATTTTCAAGAGTGTTTCTCTTGCTAGGGACAAACAAATCTTGTTGATCTGTTACTGAAACCTTAAAAACCACCCTTAAAAAGTTTTATTACTTTGACTCGAATTTATTGGAAGTTATGGAGGTGCGATCAGAAATGTTTCAGATTGGTCCTTTAGTACAGCCTTGTGGTGAGCGCACGTTGCGCAGAATTTTGCCTCATTCTTCAGCACCACTCGATGTCACGGCACAACAACAACAACAACAAGCAGTGTTAGGATGGAGATGATAAGCAGGAATAGATAGTCCATTCACTACAAGACCTGGTGGCTTCTCGCAGCTTATTTCCCTCATTTTCTTGTGTTTTGATTTTTTTTTTTTTTCTGGAATACTTCTGTCCAGTAACTTATTTCTTGTGTTGCGTTGTTGTTATTATCAAGATGTGTCTTCTCACTGAATGGAGTGTACTCTGATCACAATGAAACTGTCAGGCCACAGTAACCTTAGTCTTTTTTTTAGATCATCTTTAACAGATATTTCAAACAGTCACACGATGCGCAAGGTTACGACTAAGTGACCAAGTTAATTACAGTCAGGTGGTGGTAAGAAATATAATGTGTGTGTGTGTGTGTGAGTGTGGCGGTGCGGTGTGACTCAGCCCTCCTCTACGCGCTGTCTTCCCTTCACAACAAAACAGTGTCGGCCCGTCTTGCGTGACTTTGTTCATCATCACCCACAGTTTCCTTTGCAGCATTTCATCTCCCCCTCCACTTGTGCCCGCCCCGCCCCGCTCCGCCCCGCCCCGTCTTTGTGTGACACCCCCGGCGCGGGTCCTCAGCTGGCACCCACAGCTGGTCGCTGGGCCGGCTGTCATAATAGTCTCTCAAAGGCAGTGTTGGGGCCCTTTAACTGTACTTAAGTCACGCTGAGTACATGGGACAAACGCGCACTCCCAGGAACGACGCCTTGCTCTGATGTACGAAGGAATTTGTCATGAAGCATTTCCTCTTCCACCAGGTGGTGCTGCATGGAGTATTGCAGACCACCACCACCACCACCACCACCGTGGCCCTCATGTCTCCTATTAACAGCCACGGTTTGGCACTGACACTGTCCCACTGTCACTGCTCCTCACGTGTCTCTAGGCTCTTGAGTCGCCTGTCCCTTAGCCTCCACCTGTTCAGCATCACAAGGAAACACCAGCCTGCGGGCACTGATCAGTACTCACCTTGGCCGCGCCGCGCTGCACCGCTCCTCCTCACTCACTCACTCACGCAGCGACGCACGCCTTGCCCGCGGCGGTCACGAGCAGACTGCCTGTCCCTTGACGGCTGACACTGACTGAGGCCTCGAGGGTAGCGGGCAGCCCGCACCGCTGACTCACTGCTGCCACCAACGAGAGAGAGAGAGAGAGAGAGAGAGAGAGAGAGAGAGAGAGAAACTGGAGGTAGATACGAGTGCGTAAGAAAACGAGCTGAGGTAAAATGAGACCCGAGATTCGTAACCACCACCACCACCACCTCCTCCTCCTCCTCCCTTCCTCCTCCTCCTCCTCCTCCTCCCTTCCTCCTCCTCCTCCTCCTCCTCCTCCTCCTCCTCCTCCTCCTCCTCCTCCTCCTCCTCCTCCTCCTCCTTTATTCTCTATAGACGACCACTACTACCGCCATCCCCTCTTCTCTTTCTCCTCACAACTATCCTTCGTCCACTTCTCCTCCTTGTCCTTTCTTTAAAGATGCATTACCACTGCTACTGCCACCATCACCACCACCACCACTCTCCTCCACCACCAGCGTCACGTCAAGGAACAAGCTTTCCTGTATTAACGGTGTCGTGTGCTTGTTGGAGAGTGGGGGAAGACATGGTGCATGGCTGTGGTGCTCAATGATGTTGATGGTCGTGGTATCATAGATGTGCTAGACGTGATGTTTTCAATGGCAGTGGTGCTGGTGGTGGTGGTGGTGGTGATGTTGGTGATCGTGTATGGAGCCTGCATTTTACTCTCTAAGACTATTATGATGCATGGTAATAATGGCACTAGATATACACACATTTCTTTCTCCTCTCACCTCTCTCCTTTCACTCACATACTCTCATTCCCGTATTCTCTTCCTATATAATTACCTCTACTTGCCCTAACTCTTTATCTCCCTTCACTCTTACCTCCTTTTCTTTTCCCATCACTTCCTCTCCCCTCCCCTGCACAGTACGCTACATCACACAGGCAGGGAGAGGCTATGGCAGGCAGAACACGGGACATACTAAGTACTATGTAACATCAAAACACTTAACTTTCAATTATGGATCATCCTTTGGATCTCTGTTTTGGGATTGGCACCATAGTGAGCCATTTTTTCCCTTACTTTCTTTTTGCTCCTTTCTTGCCTCTCAGGCTTCGTCTCACATGAAAATATTTATCTATGAAAAAAAAAGAACACTTGAAAATGTTATACCGCAGGTTACCACGTGTGCACATTAAGAGTTAGAAATAGAAACAATAAGAGACATATTGCAATCTGCGAGGCGGCCTTACATAAAGAGTACAAGGTTAAGATAGAAAGATAGACATTGACAGTTACAAATGGGATCAACAAAAGACACATTGCAGTCACCGAGGCGGCACCGAGGGTTTCCCAGCCAGCCAGCCGGCCGGCCGTCCCTCAAGGCCAGGCAGAGTAACGCCACTCGGCAGCGGATGACCCAAGCCCAGTCCTGTTAAGATTGATGGTCGCTCATCACCGACCGTGCCGTGTAGGGTAAGCAGGTGCGTCCTGTGTGTGTGTGTGTGTGTGTGTGTGTGTGTGTGTGTGTGTGTGTGTGTGTGTGTGTGTGTGTGTGTTTCTCTGTGATTGCATCACGTGTCATACTTAACAGGTACATTAAAGAAAAATATATATTGAATTTGAAAGTGGAACTGAAGTGAAAGTGAAAGTAGTTAAAGAATGAAATAGTTTCAGTAATCAGGTTATTAGTGTCGCATCAATAGGGAGCTTTAAAGGAAGACTATACAAATTTATGGATGGGAATGACAGATGACAATACGTATAGGCATGTGTTTTTTGGTAACGTCGAATCGCGGCGATGGAGGCAAGGGAGGAGCGGAAGATTTCTTGTTTCATCTTGTAAGCGCGGCGTTACATTCAAAGCATAACATTTCTTCCTATGTTCGTGCGAACTATTAAAATTTATCTCGCTACTAAAAGTTGAGCCGCTTCCCACAGTTTTGAGAACTGCTGTTGTAGACGAAGCACCAATGTTCTCTATGTTGCCTGCGCTCTCACCGATTATGAACGAAACTAGCAATGCAGCACACCTCATGCCCCATGTATATCTCACCACGCCACATCCATGCTTATTACTATTTGTCTGTGGTACTCAGGCTATCAAGGCTATTACCTTAGGCAAGCTCAGGTCTGGCTTTGAGTCCTCACTGGGGCCGGACGATCTGCATAAACACTTAAGAAGATGAGCAGGTGTGAAGTGAAGGTAGGAAGAAAATTGTAGAGAATAGAATTGATTCGTGACACGAGAAGTGTACGCATGATATGAATATATATAAATATAATTTAGTTCATAGAATACTCACGCATCAACTTTCTCTCTTTAGAATCACTTGTTCTAACCTACCCTTAAAGATAAGATTGGTGAATTCATACAGAAGTGTTTGATTATGTCCCGCCAACCTGAAACAGCAAAGATGATTTTTCGTTAAAATATTTCGGTGTGAAAGATACTGAGATTGCTGCTCAGCTATTGTACAGAAAGTTACTCTATAATGAGATCAGTAGGGACAATGTATATTTAGCATGGCAGTGGGCGGTCGGGTGGCCAAAGCGCAAGGCAGGGGGACGATGGGAAGTGGTAGGTGAGGTGGGGAGGTGAGGGGGAGCTGGCCCGAAGACCGAGGCGGGCAGGACATCGCGATTCACTTGAGAAGGTGATAGTGTTTGAAAACTTTTGCTTTCATCTCCAAGTCACTAATAGTGTATCCATGCATGTTGTGGTGCATGTGGTGCATACACACTGTACGCCCTTGATCTTAGTGCATCTATTATCTATTACGTAAGTGAACCTACACACGAAAAAAGATCAGAAAAAAATGTCTGCGAGGTCCGAGTGTTATCTTGCTGTAATCTCGATAAGGGACAATTTACATGGAGAGAGTGTTCAAGATAACGCTCAGTGTCAGTGTGTTGTCGGCGAATCTGAGTGAGAGCGAGTGTGTCAGTGGAGGGATTTCTAAATAACTGTGAAAAGAGAAGAGAAAAATACATGTAATATATGTTGTGAATATTTTTTTCCCTACAAAAGTACACCGCATTCCAATCTTCTTTGGGCAAGACCTATTAGTCTGGTGGTGGAAACTCAGTCGTAAGATCAACCGTCCCTCTTATGGCTCCTCCTTGAATGGAGTGGACTGGAACTGTATTCTGAAACGCTTCGGACTCATCATCACGGTCTTGTGCAGCAGGAGGCGGCGAGATGCTGGGCGGCGGGGCTGGTGACCGCGCCGCGTCCGCCAGGAGTGTCCAGCTCATCATGTATGTGGTGGGCTTCCTGGTGAGTGAAGTGTGCCTGGCCTGGTGTTAACTCTTGGTATACTATGAGGCTTGGGCGTCTTGCAGGTACTGTGAAGCTGCCTGACGAGCGCACACATGCAGTCTCTACCTAAATATATATGTTACCAAATTAGTAATGCACAATAAAAACAATGCTGTCCTGTCTGTGACCGTAATAGTACAGTGATTTCAGTGATTTATTGTTTTCACTAAGTACTCTCATGTGCTCTACTGCATTGCATGACTATTATCATGGTGAGCTGATCTGAAACACGTTAATTTATCTTCTGGGCTGCTTCTGGGGATCACCACGTCATTACAACAGATCAACCCTTTCCAACGAGCTCTGCCTTCACTACCTTCTTCAGCCACATTTTTTACAAGCATGTCTTACTGCATCCATAAACCATTTTTCAACTCTCTCTCTCTCTCTCTCTCTCTCTCTCTCTCTCTCTCTCTCTCTCTCTCTCTCTCTCTCTCTCTCTCCTGTGGATCAGATCCATCTCCAGCATCCTAACTCGTCACGGCGGAGCACACTCACACCAAATCCAGGGGAAGAGACGAGGAGTATTTATGTAAGAAAGAACTCTATCACTGTTCATGTTCACGTGCTGCCTCGTAGTGCGGCGTGGCTGAGCTTCAAGTCCCTTCCTTACAGCAGGTGATGCTTTGTGTTGCAGGACCTGGCTGGAGTGATGATCGTTATTCCAATGTTCGTGACACATTTGCGGCACCTTGGCCTGTCGCCGCTCATGAATGGCGCCATCCGATCCTTCTACGGCGTGCTGCAGCTTGTGTTCTCGCCGCTCGTGGTGTGTGGTGGTAGGGAGGTGCTGGTTTCCTTTAGTAGACTTATAATGCAGTTAGACTGTAAGTGATAAGTGAAAATTTGTAGGTGCTAAACAAGAACTGCCATTTGTAGCTTCCTTTATTTGTTACGCTCATGTTTCAGTTATGGGTTTAATGATTCATGAGTATCGTGGTGAGGTAATGTTTAGGGATGGGGAGCATGACACAGGCCTTCATGGCTGTGTGTCCATCTGTGAGTCCACCACGTAGAGAATGAATGTAATCAGTTCGATATCACAACCATTAAGTAATCAGCAAAATATCGTAACATTACACACCCACACTCCTTTATCACAACCCACACTCCCCATCATACATTTGTGTAATTTCTGAAGAACAAATATGAATGCAGCAAAAAGACACGTGGCTAAACTGTCATTTCTAAACTACAAGCATGCATCGATACACAGAATTAGCAGATTGTTTAAGTGGCATTTCTAAGCCAAGGGAAAACAAGTCTGAATATATACAGTGCAATTCCTGACTCTCATCGCGTCTGTCTGTGCTGCAGGGTCGGTGGAGTGACCGGTACGGGAGGCGTCCTCTGCTAGTGATATGCCTGGGGGTGTCTGCCCTCAGCTACCTGGTTCTTGGTTCCTCGGCCTCTATCTGGGTCGTCATTGGATCCAGAATTGTCACTGGTATGTTTCCAAGTATTCATACACATTACATCGGTCATCGTTAGCAGTATCTGAAATTATTCTCTAATAAACAATCAAAAGCCCTGCACACTGCATGACATCACTGACGGTAATCTTTCGTTGCTCATCACAAACCGGATACATCATACCTTTGAAGAAGATTGCTTCATATATATTCACGATATCCAACTGTTAACATTTACAAAATAAGGCAAGAAGTCAGTCATCAGGCTTATACGTAGCAGCCCCTTATATAAAACATGCCCATCTACTGTCACCCGTTACTCCTTTCTATAAAGATGCAGTCTAATCTTCATTACCGCAGTGCTCGTCTTATTGGCAGTTTGCTGTCATTATTCACAGTTGAGCCCTATCACGGCCTTCCTGTTTGGATTGGATCTGTGTCGGTGCATTAGTTTCTGACGTAAAAATTGTTTTATTCGATGCAGGAATCTTCAAGCACAGTACAACATTGTGTAAGTCTGTGCTAGCGGACGTCACGCCTCCCGAGGACAGACCAAAGGTGATGGGCAAGTTCAATGGCGCCATGGGCATCGCCATCATCCTCAGCCCGGCCATCGGGGGTGAGTGTCACCGGCGCTGCACTGCACTGGTTCAAAGAGTGCTTCATTATGACACTCTTTCCAGGAACCGTCATTGTTGCATGCATGTATGTACAGTGTCCTTGTAAGGACCAAAAACCATAACTTTTGTTTGGAATCTTACAAGATATAAGTACGTTAACATTACATAAAGAACACTGTAAATATTGAATAAATTCAATGTTTTCATTGATAACATTGCCAATATCAGGAGATCCATTAATATTTTAGCATACTGATACATGTGTGTGTGTGTGTGTGTGTGTGTGTGTGTGTGTGTGTGTGTGTGTGTTTATAATAAATACATTATGTGAACTACGTAGCTATATACAAACATGCACACCAGCCGTGCAGCCTTGAGCTGTCCCATGCACGTAGTCTTCGGCTCGCCAACGATCATGAATAATCAGGCAGTTTGCGATGCTTCACTTCATTTCTTCTTTCACTTCTTCCTGATGTTAGAGTGTGTGGGGGCGCGGGGGATGGGTAGCTGACAGGCTACTCGCTACTTTCAGGTCATCTGGCTCACCTGGACAACGGGTTCGCCATTGTGTGCAGTGTGAGCAGTGTCATCTTCCTCGGCAATTGCGGTAAGTTAAACTGGCCAATCATATACGTACTGTTCTGTGTCTTATGAGAGAAACTGATTACTTATTTCACCGTATCATATTTTATTCCACAATAGTCAGTTCCGAAATTAGTAAGTTAAGATTATGGGGATGTTTGAGAATGCAATCCCAGTCATGCCAAGCGTGTCCTACAGTGGTGTGCCTTGGCCTCCTGCCGAACGAGTTGCCACTCCACGCTCGGCGGCCTGATGGAGATCCGTCAAAGAAAGACATCACAACCACACCTCGGAATGAATGGCTCTCATTGCTGTATGAAGTTGAGTGGAAGGTATTCGGTGACATTTTTGTGGTGGATTTCTTCCTGACATTTGCTGCCTATGCCTACAGGGCAAGTTTTGTTTTGATAATTGACCAGATGTTCGCCGTGAGTCCCTCCACAATTGGCTACATCATCTCTTTCCAGGTAACAGTCATCCCTTTTCTTTATTCTAAATTAGTTGAGATCGAATGTGATAGACTAGAGCCAACACTGATTTTGTTTGAAGGAGCGTTTTGTATCCGATGACGAAGTTGGTACTTCTGTATCGCACCTTTCTTGGGGATTAGAATTACGCTGTTTCAGACGTCATTCTTCTGAAGTTCTCTTTGTAATTTTCAAATGGGTTTTGCACTCCAATACCTCCTTATCAGCCAACCACAGCGTCTCACACAACTTTCCTATTCTAACATATAACATTCAATATATATATATATATATATATATATATATATATATATATATATATATATATATATATATATATATATATATATATATATTTTTTTTTTTTTTTTTAAGTTCCAGTAACATTACTGTTATGCCGCGGTGTTCCCAACAGGGTGCTATCGGAGCAGTGGCAGGATTCTTGGCGGGCCGATTGTCGCGATTTCAAGGTAGCTCCCAGATGGTGCTATTCAACAGCGCGTTAGTGCAGGCTGTCTCTCTCCTCGGGCTTACCTTCGCGCCCTCCATCCTGCTCATTGTCATGTTGCTGGTGCCCCTGAGCGTGAGCGCGACCCTCATTCACACCGCCACCTCCACCCTCATCATTGACCGCTGTGTCCCATCCAAGGTATTGCTGCAAGTCTCGCACGAGTTTTTTTCATTCACTCATACCTCTTTGTATTATGGCTCATCACAGTTCTAATGATCTTGAATAATTGTCATAGATTGGTTCAGTGACTGGCGTGGCCCAGGGCATCCCCGCTATCGCTGGCATGACAACCCCAGTGCTGGCAGGCCTGGCGCAGGAGGCTGGAGTGCGCGGGCCCGGCGTGCTGGCTTCGGTGGCAGCCTTCGTCGGTGCTGCAGCAGCAGGCTGGGCAGCTCACTACAGGCACACCACCAGGAAGACAGGGACATAGGTTATGTAAGGTGGCGGATCTCGGATATCTGTAAATGTAAAGATTAAACTGTAGATATTGAGGTGTTATTCATTAGCCTTATATAACCTAAAGCCATGTAGATATTTTTTATGCCTGCCACCCCATCTCGACCAACTTGTCAATTTCTTTTGATTTTATTTATTTAATCATACTGATGCTCAAGTATCTTAAGAAATATCTTATTTATTTTACTTAGAACAGTAGAATGGGGGGGCCGCCGTGCTGCAGTGGGATCGCGTGCGCTTTGTGGGCCCCAGGGTTCTCAAGCGCACGGGTTCCAATCCTGGCCACGGTCAGAGGTTAGAAAGGGCATCCATTCTGGGTAACGGTTCCCAAATGCCAAAACCAAAGTCCTCCTGACTCCTCTGTTAGGAGGCACCGTCTTAGCCCCAATGTAATAGGGAAGCCGGACGTATAAACGAAAAAAAAAAAAAGTAATTGGGAAGTCTACCATAAAAAATATCAAGAACTTTCATAGAGAATTTTTACTACTCATTTCTGAGAGAGAGAGAGAGAGAGAGAGAGAGAGAGAGAGAGAGAGAGAGAGAGAGAGAGAGAGAGAGAGAGAGAGAGAGAGAATTTCTTCTACAACACATAACATAAATAATAGGATAACAAAGGGCCACCAGGGCCCATCTAGGTTATCCTGTATCAGTCGCACAGCGACCTCGTCATCAGTACTTAAAGATACACTTACAAGTACACAATACATTATATACTAAGAGAGAAGAGGTACAAGATTCAAAGTTCATTCAATATTTGTAAGGAAGAATGAGAGAAAAAAAAAACTTGTAAGATTACATAACTGAACAAAAATTACATTTCCTTAAAAAGTCAGTTAGAGGAGAATAAAGTAAATATGCTCAATTTCTATAGGATAGAGTGAAAAATGTGAGAGAAGCCAATAAAAAGTTTGATGTGTATATTTATGTACTGTAGAAAAGAAGCAAACTTGTCATTAAGACAAAGATCAAAGCGTGCTGGGCCAACCTTCAGCTTCTCGCGCGTAAACGTGAGGTGTACAGCGGTGTGGTGTGCTGTTTACCTCTATATACTGTGCTGTTCTGGTTACTCTGCCTCACACACACACACACACACACACACGCCGCCACATATTCCAGGAGGTGGCCTGACTAAGGGTGAGTGTGTGCAGTATTGGGGACGTGGCCAGTGATATAGGTGGTAGTCGAGGGAAGAACCAGGTGAAAACTGCCAGGCAAACCCACCAACCATCACTACATGATTAAGTTCAGGGGTGGGGAGACTGCCTAGCTTAACCAGTGAGTTAGCAACAAGGTTTTCTAATGAAGATTGTCAGTCTTAACTTTGCGGGCTATGTGTGGTGTGGCGAAGTTTTCGTTGCAAGTGTACTGGCTTAGCTTGCTTCGCCTTGTGTGCCAAATGCGCTCCCCTTAGACAGTAGTTTGGTGTTGCTGAGCACTCCGAAAAACTCAATGGTTTGGAAGGATCGTAAAGCTGTGTCCTGTTATTCATGAATTTTAAATCTGTGTGCTTCTTACATCAGAATATACCAGTTTTATATATAAAGGTTTTCTTTTTTCTTTCTTTTAGTGCTTAAGATTTTCCGTATATATCCTTAGGATGGGTGATACTATGTGATATGTGTCACATTATTTTTAAATATGGAATTTCATAATGAATTAATACTAAAGCATAAGAGACATGCTTAGCTCAGTAGGTTATTTCATGTTTTTTATTATCTTGCTTTAGCATTGTTGTTGAAGACAGACAAGCTACACACTAAGATGGCAGAGCGGCCAGAGGATCTGAACCTGCCCAATGCTGTCATCACGCGCATCATCAAGGACATGTTGCCGGAGGGTGTGGCCGTGGCCAAGGAGGCGCGCTCTGCCATTGCCCGTGCTGCCTCGGTGTTTGTATTGTTTGCCACCTCATCAGCAAACAACTTGGCTCAGAAACACAAGAAGAAGACAGTCAGTGCTCAGGACACATTCTTAGCCTTGAAAGAGATGGAGTTTGATAAATTCATTGAGCCACTACAAGAAAGTTTAGAAGGTAACAGATTTTTTCATACAGTGAGAAACAGCATGAAAGATAGGTACTCATTGGGTATGAAACCGTTCCATAATTAGTTGAAACTGAACTGAAATTTGTCTTCATTATAGGACTCCTACTTTTCTCCTCTCCCTTTTCTCTTTCTCCATAACCTGTACCCTACAGTTTCATGTCTCACTGTAGTATTACTAAACCTGTAAAGCTTAGATTGTGAGATTTTGCTTTATTCAAGTAGTAAAGGTTAAGATTAATCCTCCTGCATTGTTAAGGATTATAAAATTATAACTTTGTTAACTTATTTGGAGTTTAAGTTATCATTGGTACCAGGAGTTTATTATGAAAGTTTATTGAATCAGCATTCTATGTAATATATAAGTATACAGTTTGTAGCATTGTATTGTAGGTAATTTATGATTATTATGCATATTGTTTTAGATTTCACATAGTTTTGTATTTTCATTTCAGTTTACAAAAGATCTCAACAAAACAAAAAAGAACAGAAAGAAGCAAAGGCCAAAGCAAAGAAAGCTGAAGAAGCAGATAAAAACTCAGGCAGTGTTGAAGACAACAGTGAGGATGGCGACGTGTCCAACACGATGGAAGCTTCATTGACGACGGATAAAGAAAATGATGATGTGATGGAAATAGCAGAATAGTACCAGTCAAATATTCTATTGCCAATAGTGTGAGACAACCTCTTTGTACTACATTTGTATGTGCTTTAGATTTTTTATTTAGTTGTTCAAGCATATTTAACTGTAATTGAATAATGACAAGTACAATGTCTTCAATAAGGAATAGTATTTTGTATGTAGTTATTTCATCATTGTCATCATTATCTTCATCCTCTTCAAATTTCCAGTTTCCAGTAGACAGGCTGAGATTACTGGCAATGTTCAGTGGTCATTGGTGGTATCTGTACAAACTGAGTGATTTGTTGGACGTTGGAATTGTGAAGGGGAACACTCAGATTGTTTGTCAATATTAATAAGATTGTGAAAAAGTGTTTTACGAGTGAAAATGAAGGTGCTGATGGGAATGTTACTTGAATGGAAGAATATTATCAAGTACAGCTTTGAAAGACTAGTAATAGAGGCCAAATCCTGAACAAGCCAGAAAGAATTGGTTGGGTAGGAAGAGGTGGAAGCTCTACTGCCCTGATCATCCCTCCTTGAGAAAGGAATGTGTCAGAGAGAAATATTGGTAGTGTCAGGTAGACAGTCTCATAAGCTTCTGTATGGAAGGTTGTATCCATAATATACCTCTCCCCATGTAGACCTAAGAGCTAAAGTACATGTTAAGTTGTACTAAAAATTGTGTGTGTGTGCGTGCGTGCCTGCCTGCCTGCCTGCCTGTGTGCCTTAATTATGAAGATGTTAGCTTGTTATGTGGAAAGAAAGGGATCAGAAAATTATTGTCAGTGAAGCAACAGAATTGGTCATGTACTTAGGGTAGTGTGGAGCAAGGAAGACTCCTGATAACAAATGCCTAGCTATCCTATCCATACAAATAAAACCAAGAGATTGTTTTTATGTATTCTTCTAACATACCTCATAACAGGCCAGAACTTGGTGGCTTGTGTGAACCTTGGTTGATGCCGTGACTGACTGACTGACTAAGTGATGGATTGATGCTGGCCAAGTGACTGGCTTGTTTGATGTAAAAAAAAAAAAATGAACACAAGAAACAAATTTGAACTCCATCCAACAGAACTTGTTATTGTAGTGAGAATAATTAATGTTGGAATGAGAGTTAGAAGTAACAAGATACATATACATGATGATGAGTGAATCATGGGTATGCAAAACTTTTAAGGTATTAGCCTACAGGTGGATAAAAGAAAATAAGAGTAAGATCTAGCAATGAAAAGGAGGATAAGTAAAGACAGTAAACAGATAAGTGCAAGCAAAATGCATTGTAAGGAATCCACAGCCCCCCCCCCCTCAGTCATATTGTAAATATTCTCCTGCGTATAACATAACATAACATAAATAATAGGATAACAAAGGGCCACCAGGGCCCATCTAGGTTATCCTGTATCAGTCGCACAGCGACCTCGTCATCAGTACTTAAAGATACACAATACATTATATACTAATTCTAAATAATTGGCCCATTAACAGGGCTAAGTCCTGCAGCGAAATCCTCTAAAATTTGTGGTCCCCATACATGGGGATCATGTCTTGTGTGTGTGTGTGTATGTGTCAGCAGCACTTTGCGCTCTCTCTCTCCCTGAGGCAGTTGTGTTGGCTCAATCTTTTTAATATTTTAGACATTCTCCTAAAGTGTCTTAATGAGTTATAGTGTTTGATCTGTTGAGTGCTGCATCTGAAGTACTGATGTGTTCTGGCAGTATCCTATTGGTTGAAAGTTGTTGCAGTGACTGATGAGATGAGATACCAACATCCTTATGATAAGAAATCTTTTGTGTGGTATGTATCTTCGATTTATTGGAATTGTGGATGAGGATGTTAAAGCCCGTATAAAAGTTCCGAAGTTGTGGACATCCGATATATTTATTTTCAATATGTTTCTCTTATATGTATACAGCCACAATGTTAGGGGCAATTTGCTGGTATTCACCATCATGAGCACGAAAACTTGTAAGATTGAGATCAAGATTGTTTTGGTTAAGGAAAATGTCAGTGTGACGTGCAATAACAACAGCTGGCAGGACCCCGCCATAGTGCCAGGGCACCGAAGGATCACTGAACAATCACAGGTCGAAACAGCAGCAGTACCAGCAACATCAAAGTGTGTGCTTCACTGCTTCCTGTCCCTCTTGCTGGTTGCCGCTGCCGCTCGTCCATCACGACGCCCACCCGGCACATGCCGCATCGCTGTCTGCCTCACCAACGCCAACCAACTGCCTGACAGAACCTCACAGACACTGTGCTGAGGCTCATCCATACACCAGTCGAATAACCAGCAGGAAGGTGTGTGTGTGTTTCACTGTTTGATCTGCTGCAGTCTCTGACGAGACAGCCAGACGTTACCCTACGGAACGAGCTCAGAGCTCATTATTTCCGAGCCTCGGATAGGCCTGAGACCAGGCATACACCACACAACGGGGTAACAAGTCACAACTCCTCGATTTACATCCCGTACCTACTCACTGCTAGGTGAACAGGGGCTACACGTGAAAGGAGACACACCCAAATATCTCCACCCTGCCGGGGAATTGAACCCCAGTCCTCTGGCTTGTGAAGCCAGCGCTCTAACCACTGAGCTACCGGGCGTGTGTGTGTGTGTGTGTGTGTTTCAGAATAGCACAGGTGTCACGTCTGTGGCAGCCTCTCAGGACCTCACTCAGCTGGGGCTCACATCCAGAGAACTGTGAAAAATGTAACAGTTTTATGTTGGTGCACACTTGCATGTATTCTTACATGGTAACTCTAAATTCTTGTGGAAGTGCTCACTAATACAGTCATTATATTATGTGTCACTTATTTTGTTTTTTATTAACAGAGTCAACACCCATGCAGAATGGCAGACCCCCAGACACTAAAGAAGGGAGCTCTTGTGGCAGCCACCTATGATACTTTGCTACAGGTAGGTGGCCTCACCTCCTGCCACAAGTGTATGCAGAAGGCAATGCTCAACAGGAATAGAGAGCTTCTGAATGGATTAAGGAAGAACTGTTGAGCCACATTGAATGTCACATATTGTGCTTTCTCTCATTAAAAATCTTGATTGCAAAATTGATTTCTTAGCTGCTGCTGAATTAGCTTCCATGAGTTTTAATGACCCTTAATCTTACAGATTTTTGTGATTCTTTCAAATTCTGATTAAAAGACTTTCTTTACACATTAAACTGTAGCTCTTCTGAGCAGACTTGAATAAAATGCTATTCATCTCATTGACTATCTGGAGCTGTGTTCAGTCTCAGTATGGTACAACCACTTGGTACTTTATGGTAACTTCTCTGCTTTCTTATCATTACTATTTTTATTTTAGTGTATTGGACTATTTGTAAAACAATGATAAGTGAATTTTTGGAGATAAGATTATATTATCAAAAATACTTCTAGGCACAACTATAAATTTGCCATAAACTGTTCAAAAAAAAATCTGAAAACTAAATGATATTGGTGTAATTGTAGAATTCGCAGTTTGTGGAAGGCCAACTCTCATATTATTCAATAATATTTAGATGCTATGTACTTGCTTGAGAATCATGGCCATATACAGGCAAACCCCGCTTAACGAAAGGGTTACGTTCCTAAAAAACCCTTCGTTAAGCGAACCAATTATAACAAGTTTGACCCCTGACTTGAGCTTCCATTGAGAGTAAACAAAGTGAGAGTGCATCATAGTACAGTAAAAGGTTTAATGAAAGTAAAAATTATGAAGTTAAACATTTAAGCAGTTTAATTTAAGACTAAGTCATTATAATGTACACTAATGTATGTATGTAAGTAACTTTATAATGTTGATCTTAAATTTATGAAGGGAGGGAGAGTGGAGCGGGAAATACGCTAGCTGGTAATCTGTGGAATGTAAACAAAGGGCACATCATTGTATCGCATACAAAACTTATGTACCACATTTCCACAAGGCTTTCCATTTTATCCATTGCAGAGTCTCAAGTTCAGGTGGTTCTTTTAGCTTGCAAGGAAGATATGATCTCACCAGCCTTCTTAATAGAGTCTGCTGACTTGAAAATGGTAGACAATAGATGGAGTCAAGCCATGGTGGGAAACAATGCTATTAGTTTTCTCGCCTCTCTCATGTCTGTGAATAATATCCAGCTTCACTTCGAGAGTAAGAGACTTCTTGGTATTCTTAGCAACGCTAGGCGACATTGCAGGGTGTTTTGGTGGCATGTAGAGCGAGGGAAGACAAACTGCTGCTGACGCTGTTATTGTTTTGAACTAGGGGGAGTGAGTGGTGCGCGTTTTGTCCACAAGAGGTGCTGGTGTATTCAAAAGCCTGCCGGCTTGCGTGATACGACGGGGCTTTCAAACTTGGAAAAAATTGCCTGGATAAAATTTCGTTAAAGCGAGTTTGGTGTTCGTTAAATAAGCAGATGGTAGTAAAAGGAAACCTTCATTGTAGCAAAATTTCGTTGTGTGAACCTTCGTTAAGCGGGGGTTGCCTGTATTTATTTCAAGAATTGCACAAAGTTGCAAGTCTAGTTCAGTTCAGTACCCACCAATATTCCATGCAAGAGTATTAGTGTGGTCACTGTAAAGTGATGTATTGTGGGGTACTTTATGCGAACAGCAACACCAGTCATAACATCATGCTTCTGTCTTCAGGTTGGCTTGCGCATCATGTCATTTGTGCTGAATGCATTTATTGTGCGCCACGTGAGCCATGAGGTGTTTGCTGTGATGACAGTTCGTCTTCACCTGCTGTATGCCACAGGGCTGCTGCTGTCTCGGGAGGCTTTCAGGCGTGCTGCTCTCAGCTCCAAAGGCTCTGGTCAGGTCTTCAAGCTTATTAACCTGATATGGATTGGGTGAGTAGGATAAGAGAACATTGGAGTGTGCAAAATTGAGGTGTAGTATAGCATGGCTGTGTCAATGCTGAGTGAGATTTGGACAAAACATAACAGATAACAGTAATGGTAATGTTCTGTCTGTGACGCAGGTGGGTGGTGTCGGTACCAGTGGGATGCCTTGGGTATGGTGTGTGGACCTGGGTGATGGCACAGCCCCCACTTGCAATAGCACCACATTACGAGACAGCAGTTGTCTGTGTGGCGGCCAGCATTGTGGTGGAGGTGGCAGCTGAAGTACCCTTTGTCCTGGCAGAGCTGCAGCTGTGGAACAAGACAAGGGTGAGACAATCATTTCCTTGGAATATTCTTTTAAATGGTCTCTGTATTAATGTAGATTATCTTGTTTTAAAGATTTCAAGAAACATTGTTTGTGGTTAGGATTACAGTAATATTACCATTACATATGTGCTGACCTTTTTTTTCTTTTTTTAGAAGTTTAGAGAATGTCTAGGTACATATTACAGTCAAGAATATTGAAGAACTTGTTCACATCTCTCCATCCATGCATCTATTCCTGTGCAGAATGGAGATAAGCTACTCAAGCTTAATAGCTTTTTCCACTGACTGTACATGTTTTTTATCATGTTCTGCTTTTGGTTAAATTAAATATTTCATTCTAACATAGTCATCATCGAGATTAGTGACATGTTTCACATTATTTTGATAAACACTATTCTTTCTATTAATATGGTAGTATCAAAGATTTGAACTTTTCTTTTGACACAGGTATCGATTGAAGGTCTGATGCAAACACTGCGCTCTTTACTGCTGGCAGCTTTTATCTTCCTGTGGCCTAGTCAATCAGTGCTCCTCTATGGGATTAGTCACCTGTTTGGCTCCTTTGTCTATGCTGCTTCCTACTACATCCTCTTTGCCTATGTTCTACGCAGAAAAGGTGGAGCTAAGACATTGCCTGTCCATAGTTTTTGGCAGCTCTTCCCAACCTGGGAACAAGGAAAGTGGGTGGTGAGTCTTAAGAATGGTTAGTCATGATGACAAGTGTGCATTGTTATATTTTTCTAATCATCAGTTTCATTGTGAGTACTAGATTTTGTTTTTGCTATTTCTGCGCTTCTATTGTGATGTGATGTTTTCACTGAACAGCAATTTTGTATGTATGGGTTAATAAATGCTATTATCATGACAGCCAAGTGTTGACAAGGAGCTTGGAGGGTTGGCCTGGAGCTTCTTTCAGCAAGGTTGGTTGAAAGAAGCACTCACTGAAGGAGAATTCTATCTCATGAACTTCTTCCCTCTCATTTCTTTGGCACAACAAGGTGTCTACCAGGTGAGGCACATTCTTTGAAGAAGCCTATTAGGACTATTGAGAGCTGTAATTATTTTCATTTATCATTCATGTTGAGTATGTTTCCTGAACTGAACAAGGTAGATAAGAGAAAGCACTGAGCACTTGTTCATTATTTTATGAAACTCTGTTGGTATACAATTACTGCATTACATCTTGCTGATAACAATGCCGTGGGCCAGACATACAAAAGTTTCTGAATTGTTAGAAGATAAATAAGGTGATCTTCTGTTGAACCAACATCATTTTTCATTCTGTGGTGAACAGGTAGTGAACAATTTGGGATCCCTGGCAGCACGTCTTGTGTTTCGCAGTATTGAAACAGCAGCGTACAAATATTTTGCTCAGATGATGGACCGTGGCAAGCCAGTGGCTGAGCAGAACCAGGTGAGATCATTGTGTGAACACCTTATAGTGCAAGTCCAGTCTGTTCTTGATCTCTCTTGAAAACTGTTGTATTTAGGTTGTGATGAACTATTTTTTTTCTTTCTTTTTTTTTTTTCACCAATTCATGAATAATTGAAGTTCATAAGTACTGAGTTTGTGAATTCAGGATCTATGGTGCACCATGAGTCAGCTTATCTGTTCAGATCAGTCATTATTTTATTTTTTTCTGTTGTAGATGCCCACTGTTCTACTTTCAATTCATAAGTTATAGTTTTAATACTAAATAGAAGTCTTGCAATTTTTATTCATTTGGCTTTAGTCATCTGTGTTGTATGATGCACTATAGTATTTATGATAAAGCTGTCTCTTGTCAGAAACACACAGCAGAGGTTGTGCGGTTCCTGTCCACCCTCCTGCACAGCCTGGTCCTGGTCAGCCTCATCATTGTTACTTTTGGCTGGTCTTACTCTAGCCTGGCTCTACAAGTATGTCTCACTATAGAGTAAGCAAATATGAATGACAAATTTATTTTTAAAAGTTTTCTTGCATATCCTTCTTATAATGGAGTACATCTAAGAAATAACACCAGGAATAGTTGATACAACATCATTAATGGAACACTGCCTACTATAGTACTGGTTGTTAGGAGGAGTTTAGTAATACATGACTCTCATCTCTCATTTCTAGCTGTATGGAGGTGCTCATTTGAGTGAGAGTGGGACACACCTCATGCGAGCTCAGAGTTTTTATGTGATCTTCCTGGCCATCAATGGCATCACAGAGGCCTACACCTTTGCTGCCATGAGTGACTCACAGCTCCAACGGTACTGCTGCTGTTCTTTTTCATATAAGGGAGTTTTGACATTAGTGAATATAATTTTATTTCAAACAACACATTTTTGAGTCATAACTACACAGCTTGTTTTACATGTAACTACTATAGTCTTTCCACTCTATGAAGTCCGTTCAGGGTGGGGCAGGAATGGTCGTTTACAACTAGCCATGCTGCCAAATCAACATTCGTATACATGCGTCTCTCTCTTATTTATCATCCATGTGGTGTTTGAAAGTGATATTTTATGTATTGCGTGTATAGTAAAGGAAGTTACATAGTACAATGAGTGTTTATGTTTACGATGATAACGACGATTTGCATAAATTCTATGGCATGTGGCAGCGTTTTTTTCCCATGTTGCCACGGTGGTGGTGGTGGTGGTGGTGTCCCCTTTCATCTCTCCGCTGGGCGCTGGGTCAAGTCAGGCCAGGCCAGAGTTACCAGGTTGGCGGGTTTCCCGCCAAATGTGTTTATATATATATATATATATATATATATATATATATATATATATATATATATATATATATATATATATATATATATATATATATATACCCACACACACACACACACGCACAAAAGGGATTTTCTGAAAGTTTGAGAGAAAATGGACCAAAAACTAAGGTGCCGGAGTATTATTTATTATTATTCATTTCGACTTTTTTCCACACTACCTAAATAATAATAATGATAATAATAATAATAATAATAATAATAATAATAATAATAATAATAATAATAATAATTACAGAGAGAGAGAAAGAGAGAGAGAGAGAGAGATTAACAGATGGGTGGTGGGTTGGTACTTAATCTGATAATTGGGAGTCGAACTGGCAACGTCGCACTCATGGGAATTCCAGAATGTGCCCTGCCCTGAACAGACTTCATAGAGTGGAAAGACTATAACTACTACTCTGCACAAACTGTAATATAAGACTAACTGACAAACTCAAGGGAGAGAAAGGTAAAATCTTTGGCTTCTTATGAATACTGTATGTATTGATGAGGACATTTGATACTCAGTGAAAGCTAATCTCAGAATATTTCAGGTTCAACCGGTTCTTGGTGTTCTTCTCTATCAGCTATGTGGGCAGTGCTGTATTGCTGACACAGGTGTTTGGTGCACTTGGCTTCATCTTTGCTAATTGCATCAATATGAGTCTCAGGATAACATACAGGTGAGCCAAACTGTTGTGTGGGTAATGTAATAATTGGAGGGAAAGGAAAGTTATTGGATCCAGATAGAGATTTGTCACTGCTAGTATGTATATCATTGATAGCTCAATGATTTTATTTTAATAATGTCAGGTTCACAAAGATATGGTTTGGTCTTCATTTATCCTTCCCTAGGTAATATCTGTTTTTTACAACTCACTCACTCAAGGCTATAGTAAAGTTCTATAGTTTAGAGATTTGCTGTTTACTATCTGCACTGCATTTTACATGGTTTGAAATGCCTCCGATAATGTAGAGCTTGATTTATGTATTTATTTTTATTTATTTTTTTATTTTATTTTATTTTTTCAGCTTGAGATTCATTCACATGCAGTACCAGAACAGTTGTCATGACCCTCTGGCCTCACTGCTTGTTCAGCCAAAACTTCTCCTGGTGTTTTTGGCTGCTTGGGTCATCACATCAACCTCTGAGGTTTGTTAATTTATTGTTTATCATAGATTTTTGTGGTTTGATGAATAATTTACATCATAGTTTAGTTCAAGAGTTAATCTTGAAAGTTACCTTCGCATTTGAAGTACTCGATTCATACATAAGATAGAAAATTGAATAAAAGGTTAAGGAGAATTGTTTGGTTTTCAACAGCAGAAACTTTTAAATGATAAGATGTATCAAGAACAATTTATTCTTTTAGAAGTGGCTTATTTAATAGTGCCACTTTATATACATGGAATAGCTGAGTGTAGGGACAAGCCTGTGTCTGTGTCTTCGGAGAAATTTGGGTGTTTGTCATGTGTTGCCATTATGTTTGTGTTTATTTTGCCTTTGTTCTATTATTTGTCTCAGTTTCCATGTCTTTTATCTTTCTTGCATCAATTTGCCTCTTCACATGGCTAGAGGTAGTCAAAATATACTTCTTTCAAGGTGTGTGTGTCTGCATATCATGTTGCCCATCATTTTCAAGGCTCTTCTTTATCTGTTTTGTCATATGTTTTCTCTTTCTGAATTATTAAGTTCTTGGAATGCATCTTTACCTTAAGTCAAATAGTTTTCACACACCAGTCTCACAATAAACACCTCATCTACTCTTTCCATCTTCCTGTCAAGCCACTTTGATCATCTCCAGTCACTCACCTTTTACCATTTCTAACCAGCATAATCTAGGCTTTACCATACATATTATTTTCTGTGTTTGAAAGACCTATACCTCTAAAATTAGTAATAATATATATTTATTTCATATGGATCCTGTATAATTGTGGGAATGCCTTTTGCTTTCAGAGTATTGTGCATCCCCTGAGTACAGTGGTTCACATAAGCATTGGGGCCTTCACTCTGCTGGGTGTGGTGTTTGGCCTGCGGTGGGAGTTGAGGCCACTGCTGGAGAAGGTTTTGGACTCTATTGCCTCAGTCATGACAAAGTTCCTCCCAGTAAGGTGGCACCACTGCCTCCAGGTGACATTGTTGGGTTCTGTACGCAAAATTCTGTATAACACGTGATCTTGGTAGAACAATAAATTTAAATTAATTTAAAATGAAACAGATATTGTATTTATGATGAAGTACATAAGATTTCATAGCTAGAAAAAAATATGCATCATCATCATCATCATCGTCATAGTCATCTTTGGTAGCCTGTGATTCTACCTTTGTCTAGAAAGATCTTTTAACCTTCTCACTTCCACCTGGCTTGAGGAGTGACGGATTGGGAATATTACAGGAACTCCTTCATTCCTTGTTCTGGATCACACTGTAGTTGATAATACACTCACAACATTATAAATACAATTCATAATATTTTCATGTCTAATCATACCAATGTATAATACATTTTTCAATACCCTGTCACTTCATTATATCTCTCTCACTCCTATTCCATTCACCTCTAATGAATCAGTTAACCACTATTCTCAATCATTCATCCCAATCTCTGCTATACTCTGGAACTCCCTATCTACTAATATAAGGTTGGCATTGCCATATATTAACTATCAAAATTCTGAACATCTTCACTAACACTTGACATAATATTGGAAAACATGTAAATAAAGAAAAAAAAAACTCAGTTTTATTTATTTTGCTGCAGTAACAAGGTCACAAGACCACAAACAAGCAGCAATAATTCAAACTGATGCCTATATAAATGCAGGTTAAAGAGAAAAGACTGATGTATAACATGAGGTGAGTCATGCCACGAAGGAAAGGCTGGAAGCATCAACTCCATATAAGACCATAATGGGAGTAACAACTAAGTGGGACTTTCCTTTTTATTTTTACTGTTTATGATGCCTATGGCCAGCTTTCCCTTCTTACATAAAAAAAACAAAGGCCAGTTTAAAGGTGTAGCAGAAATATCACTAATAGTTTAAAGGTTAACAGAGGGTGTGAATAGTACATAGCGAGGTGGTCTGTCTAGAGCCTGAACACCACCACTGGCCTGACAGTGACAGCTGTTGGCCAATAAGTGTCACCCACTCACTATATTTTGGCCGCCTCAAGATACAACTCAGTTCTAGCGAGACACCATGGAGTGATCATGGTCTCTTCCTTGGGTAGTGGGCGTGTGCACACACACACACACACACACACACACACACACACACACACATAATAATAATGTTGCTGCTGCCCGTACTACTACCACACTCCCTTGCACAATTCCATTCCCCATTTCTTTGTATCACTACACTCAGGGCCAGCCCAAGCCTCCATGGGGCCCTAAGCGAAATTGTATTTGGGGGCCCCCTAAGTAAATAAACAGGTAGACAATGTTCTTACTGTAAATGTGTCATGTTTAATTATTTTTGGTTTAAAAAAGGTGCAACGGCAATGTGGAACAATAAATTGTAATGCGAAAAAAAACGTGACACGCTAGATTTAAGCAACAAACTTTGCACACTGGTTGTTTGGGTTCCATGGAAGAATATTAGAGGGTGGTGTCCGATCTGCAATACCCAGGAAAAAAAAATGGCCATCTGAAGAGCATTTATGATCCCATATAGATACTACTTGATTGGATTTAAGGGTGATTTAGCACAATCTATGGGTGATTTAATTACAAAGAACCACATAACATTACTTATAATACATTTTTACAACTCCATATTGTCTCCATATCTTTGATCATATAGAAATATTCATACATGGGCGAAAAATAAGAAATAGGCTACAATATATTCTTTATTGTTCTTGGGGGCCCCCTTGTGGCCTCGAGGCCCTAAGCCACTGCTTACTTTGCTTATGCGTCGGGCCGGCCCTGACTACACTTTATGTATTTCAGGTGGAAAACAGCAGAAAATGTCCGAGAAACACTGAAAATTGAAGGAAATGTTGGTGAGATGACACAGGGGTTGGTGGGGAGAGTCTTGGTCTGGGTTATGGTGGGCGCTGGGTAGTCTGAACAATGATATACATAACCATTACCTTATTGAACACAGCAAGGGGCTACTTATCTATTTTGGTGGTTGATTCTGGCTTTGCTTCACTCTTTTGGTCTGGAAACACAAGGGAGTGTAGGCAAACATTAATAGACTGACCTGCGTGGCAAGGCAAGGCTGAAGTGCCCTGTGGCCCAATATTTACGCACGTAATTCATTTAAAAAATCGCGAGAAGGAAAGAAGCGCCAGGACTGAAATGCACTACATTTTTAGACGTAACAAATATTGTTTACAAAGCGATGTCCAACGAACCGTTTATATTTCAGAATAACGGTGCCATAAACACAATATAATGTCGAGAAGGAAACTACAGCCACGCTACATTGTTACATTTTTTTAATACATTTTTTTTCCTTTTAGGCCAAATAAAGAAAACCCAGATTCCTCGTCGAATAAGGATTTATTTTTTCTATTTTGGTACAATCTTTGAATTTGAAACTACTTACGAATATAATATAGTTAGACAAAATTTTATAGAATATTACTCGGGTCATGTTTTTCATATCTTTTAAGTCTTACTTCAAGCACCAAAACAATTCTAGGTGTGCTAATTAAAGAAAAAAAATAAATTATAGTTTGCCAAAAGTGTTATTTTAACGATCGTGAAACGAAACATAGCTGGACACGATCTTATTACAGATTATAACTTGAATCACATTCCAGTCAATACATAAATATAAAACCAATGCTAACTCCACTAATAGACGATAAAAAATCGTGATGTAGAGCCAAAGTAGTTTTTATGCACCTTTTCTCACCGCCTCCATCTTCCTTCTCCTCCCTCGCCTCTCCCACATTCCTTCCCATCCCTCTACCTCTATTTCTTCCATCTATTCCAACACACCAAGCTCTTAAAATATATGAAATCACTAGAAAAACACACAAAAAAAAAGCCGCCCTAATTAAATGACTTGGCTGCAGGAATACAACGAGACCTGGACAGGCTGATAGCATGGGCAGACAGGTGGCAGATGGAGTTTAATTCTAAAAAGTGTCAGGTTATGCATTTAGGTAAAGACAACACAAACTTTAGCTATGAGATGGAGGGATGTTGGCTAGAGGCAGTAGAGGAGGGAAAGGATTTAGGAGTAGTGATAGACAGGACTATGAAATTTTCAAAGCAATGTTTAGAAGCAAGAAATAGGGCAAATAGGATCCTGGGTTTTATAAATAGAAATGTTAGTTATAAAAGTAAGGAAGTGGTGCGTAGCTTATATAATTCCTATGTTAGGCCCCATTTAGAGTATTGCATACAGGCCTGGTCACCCCATTATAGGCAGGATATCAACATGTTAGAAGCAGTTCAGAGAAGAGCAACTAGGATGATACCAGCATTAAAGTGCCTGGAGTATAGAGATAGATTAAAGGAATTAAACATGTTTTCATTTGAGAGGAGATGTATAAGAGGAGATATGATAGTTATTTAAAATGTTCTCAGATACAAACTACATAGATGTGAGATCTTTCTTTACCTTAGAGGAGGGAAGTAGGACTAGAAATCATGGCAGGAAGATTAGAAAGCAAGGCTGCAGGTTAAATAGAAGAAAATATTTCTTTAGTCATAGGGTGGTAGACTTCTGGAATGCATTGCCAGAGAGGGTTGTAAATAGCACTAGTTTGACAATGTTTAAAAACAGATTAGATAAGCACTTAAATTTATTAGATTTATAATTATGTATAGCGCTGCATGATAGTTTTTATAAGAAATTTTCTATAGTTAAACAAGACATGATTCCCATGTATGGGGATCACAGATTGTAGAGGAATTCGCTGCAGGACTTACTAATTAGCCCTGTTAATGGGCCAAATATTTAGAATTAGTATATAATGTATTGTGCACTTGTAAGTGTATCTTTAAGTACTGATGACGAGGTCGCTGTGCGATTGATACAGGATAACCTAGATGGGCCCTGGTGGCCCTTTGTTATCCTATTATCTATGTTATATGTTATGTTATGTTAAAGGCTGACGCCTGGCGGGATTTGGCGGGTCGGGGCGGCAAGGATGTGTTCTTGTGTGTGTGTGTGTGTGTGTGTTCGTTCACGGGTGCCTGCTGGTCACCCAGCCAACCTTCTTTCCCCATTACGGAACAAGCTCAGAGTTTAAGAAAGAGGTTTCAAAATATTCATTCCTTACATTTGGCTAACTCAATATGCCTTTCTTTTGATTGCAATTTTCTTGCTTTTGACCGGAATTTCCATCCTACATAAAAAGAGAAAAGAAAATGCAAAAAAGCCTCTCTCTCTCTCTCTCTCTCTCTGAGATGTGTTAATTGGCCCCATGTTTAGGTATAGGGAGGCCGACATGACCTGACCTCTTTTGCTGTGTACATTATTACAACAGTAAAGTTATCACTCAATCAAAATCTCTCTCTCTCTCTCTCTCTCTTTTGTTGCTGCTGGTATTTCTTTTACTATAATTGTTTATTAAATTATTCTATCATCATATACTCTTTTTACATGAGGAAATACATGTCAAGAATTGGTGTGGGTGAAGACAACACTGATGGATACGAACACCTTGATATCAAGATCGCCGCCACCACCACAACACAACACCACGGTCATGGGGAGTCGGTGACAGGCACTAGGACAACATTGCCACTCAACGTGCTGGCAGGCCCTTGGGTGTCCTCACCCTTAATACCCTGGCTTGGCCCTCCAGACACTCTGCAACTCCAGGATTTTCCTCTTTAAGTCAAGGCAACTTGCCAGAATCCAACTAGCCCGGCACTTTCAGGCCAATACCTAGAGGTGTTTTCAGACTCCAGCGACATCACTAATAATTCTCCTGCCTTGGTAGGTGACCTATTTGTGAACATAACATAACATAAATGATAGGATAACAAAGGGCCACCAGAGCTCATCTAGGTTATCTTGTATCAGTCGCACAGCGACCTCGTCATCAGTACTTAAAGATACACTTACAAGTACTACACAGTACATTATATACTAATTCTAAATATTTGGCCCCTTAACAGGGCTAAATCCTGCAGCGAATTCCTCTACAATCTGTGATCCCCATACATGGGGATCATGTCTTGTTTAACTATAGTAAATTTCTTATAAAAACTATCATGCAGCGCTATATATAATTATAAATCTAATTAATTTAAGTGCTTATCTAATCTGTTTTTAAACATTGTCAAACTAGTGCTATTTTCAACCCCCTCTGGCAATGCATTCCAGACCGATCAGTTTAACTAGTATTAAGGGTAGTATTTGGGAGCATTTAAATGAGAATAGATTAATTAGAGATACCCAACATGGCTTTAGATCAGAGAGGTCCTGTCTTACAAATTTGCTCGATATCTTAGAATATATTACCAAGGAGTTAGATGATGGAAATAGCATAGATGTTATATATCTAGATTTTAGCAAGGCGTTTGATAAGGTACCGCATAGGAGGCTAGTGTACAAATTGAGACTACATGGGATAGGGGGTAGGTTAGTTGATTGGATTAGTGAATGGCTTTCTGATAGGAAACAGAGAGTAGTATTAAATGGGGCAATGTCTGAGTGGAAGGAAGTGGTTAGTGGGTACCCCAAGGATCAGTGCTAGGACCTCTTCTTTTCTTGGTGTACATTAATGATTTAGATATAGGAATTAGTAGCAAAGTATCAAAGTTTGCAGATGATACTAAGATAGCATGTGCAGTACAGGGTGAAAAGGACAATTACAGAATACAACGAGACCTGGACAGGCTGATAGCATGGGCAGACAGGTGGCAGATGGAGTTTAATTCTAAAAGTGTCAGGTTATGCATTTAGGTAAAGACAACACAAACTTTAACTATGAGATGGAGGGATGTTGGCTAGAGGCAGTAGAGGAAGGAAAGGATTTAGGAGTAGTGATAGACAGGACTATGAAATTTTCAAAGCAATGTTTAGAAGCAAGAAATAGGGCAAATAGGATCCTGGGTTTTATAAATAGAAATGTTAGTTATAAAAGTAAGGAAGTGGTGCGTAGCTTATATAATTCCTATGTTAGGCCCCATTTAGAGTATTGCATACAGGCCTGGTCACCCCACTATAGGCAGGATATCAACATGTTAGAAGCAGTTCAGAGAAGAGCAACTAGGATGATACCAGCTTTGAAGCGCCTGGAGTATAGAGATAGATTAAAGGCATTAAACATGTTTTCATTTGAGAGGAGATGTATAAGAGGATATGATAGAGTTATTTAAAATGTTCTCAGATACAAACTACATAGATGTGAGATCTTTCTTTACCTTAGAGGAGGAAGTAGGACTAGAAATCATGGCAGGAAGATTAGAAAGCAAGGCTGCAGGTTAGATATAAGAAAATATTTCTTTAGTCATAGGGTGGTAGACTTCTGGAATGCATTGCCAGAGACGGTTGTAAATAGCACTAGTTTGACAATGTTTAAAAACAGATTAGATAAGCACTTAAATTTATTAGATTTATAATTATGTATAGCGCTGCATGATAGTTTTATAAGAAATTTACTATAGTTAAACAAGACATGATCCCCATGTATGGGGATTACAGATTGTAGAGGAATTCGATGTAGGACTTAGCCCTGTTAATGGGCCAAATATTTAGAATTAGTATATAATGTATTGTGTACTTGTAAGTGTATCTTTAAGTACTGATGACGAGGTCGCTGTGCGACTGATACAGGATAACCTAGATGGGCCCTGGTGGCCCTTTGTTATCCTATTATTTATGTTATGTTATGTTATATGTTATGTTAAGTCTACCACCCTATGACTAAAGAAATATTTTCTTCTATCTAACCTGCAGCCTTGCTTTCTAATCTTTCTGCCATGATTTCTAGTCCTACTTCCCTCCTCTAAGGTAAAGAAAGATCTCACATCTATGTAGTTTGTATCTGAGAACATTTTAAATAACTCTATCATATCCCCTCTTGTACATCTCTCAAATGAAAACATGTTTAATTCCTTTAATCTATCTCTATACTCCAGGCGCTTTAATGCTGGTATCATCCTAGTTGCTCTTCTCTGAACTGCTTCTAACATGTTGATATCCTGCCTATAATGGGGTGACCAGGCCTGTATGCAATACTCTAAATGGGGCCTAACATAGGAATTATATAAGCTACGCACCACTTCCTTACTTTTATAACTAACATTTCTATTTATAAAACCCAGGATCCTATTTGCCCTATTTCTTGCTTCTAAACATTGCTTTGAAAATTTCATAGTCCTGTCTATCACTACTCCTAAATCCTTTCCCTCCATCTCATAGCTAAAGTTTGTGTTGTCTTTACCTAAATGCATAACCTGACACTTTTTAGAATTAAACTCCATCTGCCACCTGTCTGCCCATGCTATCAGCCTGTCCAGGTCTCGTTGTATTCTGTAATTGTCCTTTTCACCCTGTACTGCACATGCTATCTTAGTATCATCTGCAAACTTTGATACTTTGCTACTAATTCCTATATCTAAATCGTTAATGTACACCAAGAAAAGAAGAGGTCCTAGCACTGATCCTTGGGGTACCCCACTAACCACTTCCTTCCACTCAGACATTGCCCCATTTAATACTACTATCTGTTTCCTATCAGAAAGCCATTCACTAATCCAATCAACTAACCTACCCCTATCCCATGTAGTCTCAATTTGTACACTAGCCTCCTATGCGGTACCTTATCAAACGCCTTGCTAAAATCTAGATATATAACATCTATGCTATTTCCATCATCTAACTCCTTGGTAATATATTCTAAGATATCGAGCAAATTTGTAAGACAGGACCTCCCTGATCTAAAGCCATGTTGGGTATCTCTAATTAATCTATTCTCATTTAAATGCTCCCAAATACTACCCTTAATGATTTTCTCTAGTATCTTACATACTATACTAGTTAAATTGATCGGTCTATAATTATTCGCATCATCCTTCCTACCTTTTTTAAATATTGGTGTAACATTAGCTAACTTCCAGTCCTGAGGTATCTCAGCAAACCTAAGTGATCTTTCAAAGATTAACTTAAGTGCTTCAGAAATACTGTCTACACCCTCCTAAGTACTCTGGCATGTAGCTCATCAGGACCACTAGCTTTCCTATCGTCTAGTTCAAGAATAAATTTCCTAATAATTCCGGTTTTATATCAAAATTTTCTAAAGCTCTTAAACTACTCGTCGCACTGTTTGTAACAGGATTTCCTATTCTTTCCCTAGTAAATACTGAAGAAAATTGTTCATTCAATAATTCTACTATGTCTTCATTTTGATCCACTACTACACCATCTTTTCTGAGTGGTCCAATCCTATCCTTATTTCTTTTATCACTGACCTTGTAATAACATATAATTTTTTGGGATCTTTACTCCCAGCTCTAGCTAGTTTTATCTCTGCCTGCCTTTTACGTTTTTTTATAACCTTACTCAAATCATCCCTGACCTGTCTGTACCTAATCAAATCTACATCTTCCCCACTTTTCTGCAACTCTCTATATGCCCTCTTCTCTCTGATCTGTCTACCTATCTCGTGAGTCCACCATAATGGCTTCCTGTTTCTCTGCCTTATATCTTTGTAAGGGATCCTCTCCCAGTTTACTGACTTAAGATTAAAATCCCCTAAGATAATTGTCTGACTAGTACACCCCCTATTTATCTCATCTACCATAAGGTTGTCTACATCTGCTGACTGGTTAGGTGGTCTATAAAAAGCTCCTACTCTAATAACCTTACTTTTGTTTACTCTAACATCCAGCCATAAGGACTCTACTCTGTTTTCTACCTTAATACCATTAACCTGACTGGAAATGAAGGATTTTTTTATATAAATAACTACTCCTCCACCTATCCTACCAATTCTCTGGTGTAAATACATAATGTATCCATCTACTTCATATTCTTTCCTATTTTCCCTAAACTTTTCCTCATTTACCCATGCCTCTGTGACACATACAACATTTAAGTCCTCCTCAACTATATAACTAGATAACTTGTCCTTCTTGTTCCTAAGACTCCTGTCATTTACATAAAAACATTTAAGTCCTGCTACCTTCCTAGATGCTGTCTCCTTATTTGGAATCCTAATCTTATTCTCTCCTATTTGCACCTGGAAATCTTTCCTAATCTTTTCACTATCTCTGTTTATCCTATCTAATTTATGTCTAACATCTTTCTTCTGGAATGCATTTGCTACTTCACTAAAATAACTTTTTTTTTTTTTTTTACCTTGAGAGCTAGTGTCACTTCAATTATAAATTCCATTGTAACTACCATCATTTTAGGCGTCTAGTCATTGCCTTAATAATTATGATATCGCCCCAAGGGACACCAGTGCCACTGCACTTGCCCCACGCACAAGCCACACGTTCTCCCTCGGCTATCCATGAGAGTGCCTTGAAAAATCTTGTATATTGAACCGTGATTTTTCTTTATAGTTTGATACACCCTTATCTTTTGTATCAAAGAGGATTCTATTATGTTAATTCCTGTGATGCAGAGGGTGTAGCTGTTTGCCGTATTCATAGTGGTAGCATTCAACACAGACACACAAAGTGTTGCTTGGGTTCTGCTTGGGTGGACTGTTAGGTACAAGCCTTGTCAGTCTTTGGATGATGTGTACAGTATAGGACAGACAACTTTTTACATGTTTAGTGGTTTAGAGTTGGACTCGCTAGAGTATTGTGCTGGCCATTAACTTCAGGTCACCACATGTTTCAGTGTGTTTGATAATCCCTCTGAATATATGGATGCACTGAACTTAGCATTCAAAATTTTGGCACATGCATGGAAGCTACCGAGAGAAAGTGTTTCATAGGAGAGGGTAACCTGATATCCCTGACTGGCAATCAGCGGCAGGCTGCACTCTGCCATCACGTCACACAGCCAATCAGACGAGAGCACGTCCTGCTAGTCTGCCTGACATTATATCTGTGAATACCACCGAGATCTGAAGTATGAGCCTCTAAATAGCTGATATTGGCTCAAGAAAGAACTTTTGTCACTGACTGAAGGAGTATATATCTGTCGATAACACAAACAGTGACATGGTTCATCATAAATCACCGCAACCCACATGCCTCATCACCAAAAAATCATTACATAGAAATAGTTTGTTTGTTTCTTATTTAGAAGCATTGAACATATTTAAAAGTAAAGTATATTTCATATACTTGTTTTCACAATAAAAAAGAATAATAACTATGTTCATGGAATTAATTACCAAGATATTATAGTACCTATGCAAGCAAATATTGGGAATAAGTTTTTGAGAACAGCATTTTGCTGGATTCACCATCACAGCAGTAAAGGAATTTGCACTGAGATAATATTGTAAATGTCAATAACTCAAAACCTTATTTTGCAGGATTCTTTCTTCAAACACTTAAGTGCCTCATTTCAAGATATAATGGTTATTATTAGTTGTTGGTCACATGTACTACCAAACTATTAATTTTTGGACAAAATAGGATGCTTTTCTTAATTTGGGAAGACCAGCAAGGATGGATACCTGAACTAAAACTAACAAGCTTTGATTTTAACTTTTAAACCCAGTGAAATTTAACCTTAACATGAAAAATGCTAATGTTGTAGTCAGCCGTAGTACAGGGGTACCCCCTGCCTGTACTCTGGGCTTGACAGGACATCCTTGGGTGTAGAGATTTGAATCCCAGCCACAGCCCAAGGTGAGGAAGGACATCTACTCAGGGTAGTGGATCCTAAATGCCAAAAGCAATGTCTTAACCCTTAGATAAATTAAGCAAACTTGGATGTAAAGTGCTCATGTTATTTTGATATCTTTATTTTATCATGGTGAGATGCACAGAAGAGAGAGACCCATTTGATTACTTTATTAGCACTATAGCCTAACAATGCCCCAGAATCACTATTTCAGGAGGCATTAAAGCAAGTATGAGTGACAGGATTTGCTCATCTGGATACTAATAGCCTTAGCTCTACTGTTCTGTCTCCCCAGTCTCTGAGCCTGTGATGAGTTAGGTCTCTTACCTCAGAACACAGTGCCAGTGTCTTTCCAGCCTCTGAACCTGTCGAAGGTGAGGTCCCTTACTTCAGGATATGGTGTCAGTGTCTCCCTGGCCTCTGAGCCTGTGATGGATGAGGTCCCTTACCTCAGGACACAGTGCCAGTGTCTCTCTAGCCTCTGAGCCTGTGATGGATGAGGTCTCTTACTTTAAGACATGGTGCCAGTGTCTCCACGACTTCTGAGCCTGTTGTGGATGAGGTCACTTACTTCAAGTCATGGTGCCAGTGTCTCCCCAGCCACGGTGCCAGTGTTACTGGGACTTACGGATTTCCACAATTTACTTTCCTGGGTTTCTCCAGGCAGCCATTTATCAACAAAACTGAAGGAAGTGCAATGAACATGTTGGTGATTTGTGTGCCAACTACCCCAGTCTGGATTTCAAGTGATGCCAGGTGCACCTGTCACTGCACCACAGTAGCCTTATTGCCACTATTTTAGTACATCAGTTTTTGGTGGACTGTGGATTCCTAACATGATGTGCTTCATTTTTACAGAATTGTCACTAATGTTGAAAAGTGCCTGATAATATTGAATCCTTTCTCACCATTATTTTTTTATTCAGATTTCTACAGAACCTTTAGACAGCTGCAAAACTCATCAAAGTCAGAAGTAAGGATGACAAACAAAATTTTTTGTTCATAAAGAAACTGACAGTGGAGAAGTAGGTGTCAAACACGGCAGGAGTGAATGTTTGCAGTGGGATCATGTATTGTGATCTTTTTTGTTTCCTTTAGATAGTTTTTATATTTTTGGTTGTATGGATAGTTTTCATATTGATGGTTGTGTGGATAGTTTTCATTTTAGTGGTTGTGTATTTGCCTGTTTTGAATATAGACTTTGTCTTCCAGGCCAGACACATGTCGGTGAAGATGTGAACTGAGGAGCTGTTGGTGCCGTGACTGCTATTGATGAAGCTTTGATAGTCTCTCCACTGCAATGAGAAGGTGGTGGAGCTTCAGTGGTGCACTGAACAACACCTACATTATTTGCTCAGTTACAGTTTTGCTATTAGCAGTTGCCACATGTGGAGAAGATACTCATTTTACCAACTGCTCATCTCTGCTGCCTGGCCAGTACCAGTGCAATGAACTGAACATTGACCCCCAAACTCAGCAGCTGAAAGGCTGCACAAAGGAAGGCCGTGCTCGCATCCCCTGCACCTCAGCCACTGGCATCATCTGTATAGAAACTAACAATGGAACATTTGAGCGTGAAGTGCCTTGCAAGTAAGTGTTTACCTGTCCAGTGAAGGCTTGGTATTGTCTGTCTGTCTATCTGTCTGTCTGCTTGTCTGTTAATACTTTGTGTTATAGGGAGCTTCTTCAGAAGGCTGGTTAGAGTTGCTAACTAATGTGTGTGTGTTGCATCATGTGTTATGTTATGGTTTAAAAACACATGTGTTTACATAATACTGAGCTTTGATGGTGTTAATCACCTTCCCCTTGCAGTCTCACAAATGTTGCTGTATTGTCTCTATCGCTCCTCATCTCTTACATCTTATTACATTACCTTCAAACTCAGCTTTCTCCACACACACACACACACACACACACACACACACACACACACACACACACACACACACACACACACACACACACACACATACACACAGACACACATAGATAGAAAATTATTTGAGGGGGAGAGAAATAAGGACGGTAGTTAAAGATATGAAGTCCAAGTGGAGAGCAGTAGAAAGCGGAGTGCCGCAGGAATCAGTATTGGCACAAATACTTTTCCTCATTTATATTAACGACATGCCAGAAGGAGTGAACAGCTACATAAATCTGTTTGCAGATGATACGAAACTGTGCAGAGTTATAAAGCAAAAAGAGGATTGTGAAATACTGCAAGAAGACCTAAATAAGATCTGGGAATGGAGTAAAAGTGGGAAATAGAATTCAATGTGGACAAAAGCCATGTCATGGAAATGGGAAAGAGTGAAAGACGACCCGTGGGAATCTATAAAATGGGAGATGGAGTAGAACTGGAGAAAGTAAAGAAGGAAAAGGACTTGGGAGTGACGATGGAAGAAAACAATCAACCGGTAAGCCATATTGATAGAATTTTTAGAGAGACATAATTTGCTATGGAATATTGGAGTAGCATTTCACTACATGGACAAAGAAATGATGAAGAAATTTATAAGTACTATAATAAGACCCAGATTGGAATATGTAGGAGTAGTGTGGACCCCTCATAAAAAGAAACACATAAGGAAATTGGAGAGACTACAAAAAATGGCTACAAGAATGGTTCCAGAATTTGAAGGCATGACATATGAGAAGAGACTAAAGGCTATGGACCTACCAACCCTGGAGCAAAGTAGGGAGAGAGAGGATCTCATACAAGTTTATAAATTGATCAACGGAATGGACCAAGTGGATAATGAGAAACTCATCCTGAGAGAAGAATATGACATTCGAAGCACAAGATTGCATAGTAAAAAGCTGAGAAAGGGAAGATGTCTGAGAAATATTAAAAAATATAGTTTCCGCAAAGATGTATTGAGACGTGGAACAGTTTGAATGAAGAAGTAGTGTCTGCAACGAATGTGCATACTTTTAAAGTAAAATTGGATAAGTGTAGACATGGAGATGGGGCACACGAGCATAAAGCCCAGGTCCTGTAAAACTACAACTAGGTAAATACAACTAGGTATATACACCACTACACCGCATAGTGTAGTGGTTAGCACGCTCGACTCACAATCGAGAGGGCCGGGTTCGAGTCCCGGTAAGCGGCGAGGCAAATGGGCAAGCCTCTTAATGTGTGGCCCCTGTTCACCTACCAGTAAATAGGTACGGGATGTAACTTGAGGGGTTGTGGCCTCACTTTCCCGTTGTGTGTTGTGTGTTGATGTGGTCTCAGTCCTACCCGAAAATTGGTCTATGAGCTCTGAGCTTGCTCTGTAATGGGGAAGACTGGCTGGGTGACCAGCAGGCGACCGAGGAGGTGAATTATACACACACACACACACACACATAGAAATGGGAAAGAGTGAAAGACAACCAGTGGTAATCTATAAGATGGAAGATGGAGTTAACTGGAGAAAGTAAAAAAAGGAAAAGGACTTGGGAGTGACGATGGAAGAAAACAATCAAACGGTAAGCCATATTGATAGAATTTTCAGAGAGACATAATTTGCTAAGGAATATTGGATTAACGTTTCACTACATGGACAAAGAAATGATGAAGAAATTAATAAGTACTATAATAAGACCCAGATTGGAATATGCAGGAGTTGTGTGGACCCCCCATAAAAACATAAAAAGAAACACATAAGGAAGTTGGAGAGACTACAAAAAATGGCCACAAGAATGGTCCCAGAATTTGAAGGGATGACATATGAGGAGAGACTGAAGGCTATGGATCTACCAACCCTGGAACAGAGAAGGGAGAGAGGGGATCTGATACAAGTTTGTAAATTGATTAACGGAATGGATCAAGTGGATAATGAGAAACTCATCCTGAGAGAAGAATATGACATTCGAAGCACAAGATCGCATAGTAAAAAACTAAGAAAGGGAAGATGTCTGAGAGTTAAGAAATATAGTTTCACACAAAGATGTGTTGAGACTTGGAACAGTTTGAGTGAAGAAGTGGTGTCAGCAACGTGTGTGCATAGTTTTAAAGAAAAATTGGATAAGTGTAAATGTGGAAACAGGGCCACTTGAGCGTAAAGCCCAGGCCCTGTAAAACTACAAACACACACACACACACACACACACACACACACACACACACACACACACACACACACACACACACACACACACACACACACACACACACACACACACACACACACACACACACACACACACACACAGCTTCCCTCATAGAAGGGTGGAAGCATGGAATAGTTTAGACGTGGAAGTGGTCAACGCAAGGAATATTCATGATTTTAAGAAAAAGCTGGACATTAGTAGATATGGAGACAGGACAGTACGAGCATAGCTCTTTTCCCGTATGTTACAATTAGGTAAATACAATTAGGTAAATACACACACACACACACGGTAGCTCAGTGGTTAGAGCGCTGGCTTCACAAACCAGAGGACCGGGGTTCGATTCCCCAGCCGGGTGGAGATATTTGGTGTGTCTCCTTTCACGTAGCCCTGTTCACCTAGCAGTGAGTAGGTACGGGATGTAAATCGAGGAGTTGTGACCTTGTTGTCCCGGTGTGTGGTGTGTGCCTGGTCTTAGGGCTATCCAAAGATCGAAAATAATGAGCTCTGCGCTCGTTCCGTAGGGTAACGTCTGGCTGTCTCGTCAGAAACACACACACACACACACACACACACACACGTAGTGTAGTGGTTAGCACACTCGGCTCACAACCAAGAGGGCCCAGGTTTGAGTACCAGGCATGGCAAGGCAAATGGGTGAGCCTCTTAATGCGTAGCCCCTGTTCAACTAACAGTAAATAGGTATGTGATGTAACTTGAGAGATTGTGGCCTCGCTGTCCTGGTGTGTGGAGTGTGGTGTGGTCTCAGCTCTACCCAAAGATTGGTCATTATGAACTCTGAGCTCTTTCTGTAGGGGAAGGGCTGGCTGGGTGATCAGCAGGGACTGTGTTGAATAACACACACACACACACACACACACACACACACACACACACACACACACACACACACACACACACACACACACACACACACCAGTAATGTTCGCAGTCTACATAAATGACATGGTGGATGGGGTGTCCAGTTATGTGAGCCTATTTGCAGACGATGCAAAATTGTTACGAAAAGTGAGATGTGACAAAGATTGCGAACTACTCCAGGAAGACTTGGACAGAATATGGAAATGGAGCTGTACATGGCAAATGGAGTTCAACACGACAAAATGCAAGAAAATAGAGTTTGGCAAGAGTGAAAGAAGAATCAGGAGTATGTACAAGATAGGAAATGAAGACATAAAACCAGTCATGAAGAAAAAGACCTTGGGGTGACAATTACCAATGACCTATCGCCAGAGAGACATATAAACAAAATAATTGGAGAAGTATTGAACTTATTGAGGAACATAAGAGTGGCGTTCGTATATCTAGATGAAGAAATGATGAAGAAAATAATTACTGCAATGATAAGACCGAGGCTTGAATATGCAACAATACAGTGGGCTCGAACTTAAAGAAACACATAAGGAAACTAGAGAAAGTACAGAGGGCTGCAACGAAAATGGTGCCTGACTTAAGAGATTTGACTTATGAAGACAGACTGAAAAGAATGCAACTTCCAACCCTGGAAAACAGAAGAGAAAGGGGAGACCTGATAGCAATATACAGAGTGATGATTGGCATGGAAAAAATGGATAGGGAAGATCTGTGTATGTGGAATGGAAGAATGTCGAGAGGGCATGGGAAAAACTAAAATGGCCACTTATAGGAGAGATGTGAAAAAATATAGCTTCCCTCATAGAAGGGTGGAAGCATGGAATAGTTTAGACGTGGAAGTGGTCAACGCAAGGAATATTCATGATTTTAAGAAAAAGCTGGACATTAATAGATATGGAGACGGGACAACACGAGCATAGCTCTTTTCCCGTATGTTACAATTAGGTAAATACAATTAGGTAAATACACACACACACACACACACAGAGGCATCTGAAAAGACATAACTAAGAAAAATTATAAACACATGTAGATGAAGATTGACTAATTGTAAAAGAGAAATACATAAGACTATCAAGAATCATTAGTGTGTTAAGTTTGGTTAATGCAGCTCATTGGCTTATGTTCTTAATTCCTTTCTTAGATTCACCAACGGTTACTCGTACGAGACAGCTCTGCTCCTCTCGGTGTTCCTGGGCATGTTTGGCATTGATCGTATTTATCTGGGCTACTACGCTGTCGGCCTGGCCAAGTTCTGTACCCTGGGATTCCTCTTCCTTGGCCAGCTGATTGACATCATCCTCATCGCCACACAGACCATCGGGCCAGCAGACGGTTCACACTACGTCATCAGTTACTTTGGGGCCGGCATCACTGTGCTGAGGATGGACAACACCACCTACAGGATGCCTCAGGATGATTGGGTTATTGATCTGCCTCCTAAAGAACTCTAGAACTTGTTGTTAGTTATGTGACAATTATCAAAGTGTGTGTTGAAGTTTACAGGAGATTTTTATTTTTTTTTTTTACTTTATTTTTGTTGTTTGTTTTTTCATATTCCCTTCATTTGAACTTTTCACTTGAGGTTTTAAGGATGATCTCAGTTTTGGACTGAGTTGATATTTCTTGAGAAGTTTTCTTGAAAAAAGTTTAATTTATAAGTGTTTTAGAGCTTGTAAATTTACCTAGGAATTAAAGATTGTTATTGAGAAATTATGTTATTGATTATTCTAGGTGGTTCATGTTTGAACAGACAAACAAAAAGCAAGTTTTCTGATATCTGAAAGTGTAATGCAGTGAAACTATTGAGTTAAAGCTGAAAATATACTTAAATTTTTTACCTGTTGTTTGAAATTAACATTCATGGAAGTTTTTGCAACATCTTTGCTGATTTGATCTCTTTACCATTCTTGAGTTTAACACTCAAAGTTTACCATTGTATTATCATCATCATCATCATCATCATCATCACCACCACCACCACCACCACCACCACCACCACCATCATTATCATCATCATCATCATCATCATCATCATCACCACCACCACCACCACCACCACCACCACCATCACCATCATTATCATCATCATCATCATCATCATCATCATCATCTAGCTACCATCATTATCATCATGGTAAACATCAACATCATAGATTTTACAATTGCCTTTTGGGAGTCTCCGGTAAGTGATGACTTTATCAAAAAACATGACCTGGATACTCTGACTAGCACTGCATGACAACATCTCGCATAGGCACTACATTATATTCCCTCCCTTTTTTCTTCCGCACATGAGAGAGAGAGAGAGAGAGCACTACTCACGAGTGCCTCACAACAGCCAGCAGTGCCAGGCTGGCTCTCAGCAGTCTTTGCCATCAGCCCACGTACGGTAACATTTATCATTGCCACCATTCCAAGGTCATCATGCATTCTAGTAGGCTACACTTCTGAGCAAGAGGCAAGCTGGGTTTCTTGGTGAGTATGGTTGATATCTTCAAGTCAGATCGTTTCAAAGACTTGATGATCTCATCACTTTTTATCAGATTCAGTAATCTAACAATTTTTTGTATTCATAATTTCTGCATGCTGATTCAGTGACACATGTTAAATGAACAGTAAATCCTTATTATCCTTGATATCCAATAAAGTTGTATGAAAACCTTTTCTGTACTGACTTCATCATTCTGATAAAAGCCATGGACAAATATTGATGTACTGTATGTTTCAAGTTTAACCAGATATTACGGTAGATATCTGTTTCTTATGTTGACTGAGTTGTAAGTCTTTAACATTAAGAAAGATAAGAACTTATTTGTTAGGCCTATAATTGACAACTTGAACATCAGAATATTATTTTGATTGATCTTATTTTACTTATTCATTTATGTAACTTAGTTTTCAGTGTGTATATTTTTATATAATTTCAGTGAACAATTAGTATTATTATATAACATTAATGTTCTCCCTGTCAGTGCAGACCTGCGCAGTGCGCCGCGCCGCGTCGGGTAGAGACGTCAGCAGATACTACAGTAGTGATCATCCTGCAGGCTATGTCTCCCAGCTTTTCTGATCCCTGTAGAAGAGTTGAGCTTTTACTTTTGCACGTGAGTGTTATCATAGAGAGATGGTGTCGTGTATAGTTGCCTGTCACGTGTTTAGGGCTCCTGTAACTTTTGGTAAACCTACAGAGTTTAACCACCTTGCCTTTTCTGGACGAAACTATTTTTTTTTTCTGTTAGATTTCGGCTTGCTTTTAATCAAAATACCACTTGTTTTTGGCGCAAATCAACCAATTATTTTTTACAGCCCCGAAACCTATTATGATTTGGATAAAAAACAACTGGTAAATTAATTAAAAACAAGCCGAAATCTACCAGAAAAAAATAGTTTCGTCCAGAAAAGGACCTAACCTAACCTAACCCAACCTAACCTAACCTAACCTAACCTAACTAAACATAATCTAACCTAACCTAACTAAACATAACTAAACCTAATCTAACCTAACCTAACCCAACCTAATCTAACCTAACCTAACTAAATATAATCTAACTTAACTTAACCCAACCTAACCTAACTAAACCTAATCTAACCCAATCTAACCTAACCTAACCTAACTAAACCTAACTAAACCTAACCTCAGGGGCCGTCGTGATTGGTGGAAATAATTATGCTTTTTTTTTTTTGCATTGGCCGCCGCTTCAGTTTCAAAGAACAGAACCAATCAGCGTTGCTCAGACAATGGTATGTCACGGAGCCCGCCGAGCCGCCGCGAGCGCCTGACACCATCAGTGTGCGGCAGGGTTTGATGCGGGAGGCTAGTGTGACGGCGGATCACCAAAACATGCTTAAATAAAAAAAAAAAAAAAAAAAAAATATATCTGTGTCGCCATTCAAAAAGGTTGCACCTAGTATATAATGGGGTTCAAATTACTCGTAATCAGGAGCTCTATCTCTTGAGGTGGGTAAAAAAACACGTAGCTGATTGTGGTGAAACTCTGCAGTAATACCTAACTTTTAATACAAGTGGAATGTGCCTTGGCATCGATGCTAGAAATTCTAGACTGGACACAGAACAATTAATGTGGTTGCCTTGCTACTGACAAGTTTCTTCCCGCATCGACAGGCTTTTTCATTACTTGCTTCTTTTTATTGTTTTTTTTTCATTTACTTTCTTTCTTCTTTCTTCCTTTTCTTTGGTGACGGCTGACACGCACGGAACTCTTCATTGGTAGCAGCTATACCCTACTACTACGGTAAGCTTCCGCGGCGGCTGAACATTGATGTAGCCTATTGCCAGTCCATGACAGCTCTGCATGCCAAATGAGAGTACGATTGTCTTTTCTTCGCAAAAAATAGTGATAATAATGAAATTAATGAAAAAAAAAGTCAAACAATCTAAATATGATAAAGTACTGGGACTGTGGGAGGCGGGAAACGGGAGGTGGGAGCTGGGCTGGCCTGGGAGCGGCGCGGCGGCAGAAGTGTCATGTTATATGTACGTATTTTCTCTTTATCAAGGATGACTTGTTTTATTTCCAGCTTTGTAAATAAGATATATTTCACGGCAGCCTACAAGTATTATGTCTGGAGCTTTGTCATTATTATTATTATTATTATTATTATTATTATTATTATTATTACTATTGTTGTTGTTGATGATGATGTTATTTATTTATTTAGCGACTCAGTTTACGAAGATGTTTGATTGCAGGGTGGACGTGAGTGTGGTCGTGGGTGTGTATCCTGGTGGGCAGGGAGATGTGTGGTGTGTGGTGCTCACGGATGAAAAGAAAAAAGGGGAGAAAGATGTGCAACTTGGTGTTGAGAGGATAACGAGCTGGAGATTTCAATCTTTATTTGTTCACATCCTTTGCTTTGTGGGGAATTCTCGTCACTTGCCTCCGTGTGATGCACCTTGAGAGGGGGGAGGAGGAGCGGCTAGCGGTGTACAATAGGTGCATACACGGTACACCAGCAGAAACTTGGGTTCTTTATTTTGTCTTATTTTTCTCCCTCGCCCGTTAGCTTGACCCAGACGCAGGCGTACCTGACAAGTTTGCTCACTGTAGTACGTGTCGAACCTGAGTCTGGGGTATAACCAGCCGCGAATGGAAACAGGTTGTGTGTGGTGGACTGGCCTGCACCGCCTCGCCCGCCTGCTGAATTGCTCTTGGCGTTATCACACAGACTTGGTTGATGCTAATGCTGCTGGTGATTCTGTTGCTGCTGGTTTTGAACTGTTTTCCTTAGTCATTGGCATCTTCAGCAGGTCTTTTTACATCTTATTCTTTGCTGGTGCCTTTCAGCCATTTTCCTTCAGGTTTTTTTTTTTTTCATTCTCAATAGTTTTGTTGTCGTTGATCAGTTTCCTTTAGACTGAAAAAAAAGTGAAGGCAGCCAAGGCCTCAGCTCAAGGTGTGCTGGTCTTTGGTCTTCCCTGGCATCTATTTGTGATTGTTTCTTATCGTGAACTTAGCAATGTCTCCACTAAACAATTCATTTATAATAGTCTCTGGTGGTCCTCCCGTTCAGTTCAGTCACTTTCTCAAATGTCATTGCTTCTTGCTTCTCTACAAAGGAGAAAATTGAGCATCTACTTGTATATAGAGAGAGAGAGAGAGAGAGAGAGAGAGAGAGAGAGAGAGAGAGAGAGAGAGAGAGGCGTGGCTGGGGCGCACACATGTGTGAACTGTGGAATGGTTCTATACCTTCGCTTGTTTATCACTTAGACTCACACCAAGCCAGAGTTTTCTCAGAAGCATAGAGCTGCCAATACTCAATAGTACGGAGTTCTGTCAGTAGTAAAGGATTGTATAGTATAGTATGGACTAGTAAAGAGTTGTTGGTAGAGTAGAGTAGAGTAGAGTAGAGATGTGAAGAGCATATAGCGTTATCAGTAGCGCTTAGTACTTAAATGTTGGTCGCCTAGGTGTGGTTGAAAGCTTGGCGGGCCATGCAAGGTGCATTTCGACTTTGACCTTAGTGACTTTGCCTGAGCTAGCAATGAAATGTGTTTCAAGAGCATTTGTCCTAGTAACATTGCATACAGATAGTCTAATTGTAGCGTGAATGGTGACCTACATCGTTGATATTGTGGTGGTGACGATGTTGTGCGCGTGGACAAAGGCATTCTCCTCTGCACGAGTAGTGGACTTGTCAGTAAAAGAACAAACAAGTTAAGAGATAAAGTGAAAGAGTGATACAGTGATTACGAGTGACCAAGATGTAAATCATTGGTTAGATAAATACGTGAATTGAAAAAATATAAAGCTAAATATACGACTTGAAAAAGAAAGTAAAAATAAGAGATGGAATGATTGTGAGCGTCAAAGAATTCAGAAAAATAGTTAGATCAGTGAGCGAACAAATGAATGGAAGGAATAACGATGATGGAGAAAGTGTTACTGAATATATGTGTCTTAAATAACTTACAGAGAATTGATGTCGTTTAATGAGAGAGAGAGAGAGAGAGAGAGAGAGAGAGAGAGAGAGAGAGAGAGAGAGAGAGAGCCTTTTCCCACCAACTCAGAAAACTCTCTGCTGACATAAAGCTACGAGGAGTTGTATAAAGAAGACGCGTGACTTGATAATGGAGAGATGAAAAGCAGGCTGATCTCTCTCTCTCTCTCTCTCTCTCTCTCTCTCTCTCTCTCTGTAGGTTACTATACCCAATTCCATCTTAATTCAGACTCTCAATATAAATAGATGTAACCGGCTTCAACAAATTGGTGGTCGATTGTCCCTGTGACTGTTTTGCCTTCATGTCTGTTCCTCGCATTGGTAGTAACATGAGGCGAGATTCAGTTGGATTCAGTTTCGTAGCATACACACCGGCTGTAATAACCTGCTGCAACACAATGGTGGGTGGGCGAGTGTTGTTCGCGTGAGTCTTGTCACTCTGGTTCTTGGAGTTGTACTGTTTATTTATTCGCTTGTTTGCTCTTTGCTGTCGCCATGGTGCTGGTGCTGGTGAAAGATGAGAAGGGCAGCGGGATTAATGCTTTGATGGGTTGTGTTGGTTAGTGAGTCGCCTCACACCAGGGTGCCGAGTAGGAGCAGGTCGTCGCCGGCCGCCGCCACCCCCTCGAGGCACACGCCTTCCCAACACGCCGCTCCTCCCACGCTTATCGCTGCCCGGACTGGCCCTGGGAAAAAGACACCGGGCCTCCTTGTATCCTTCACTGCCATTATAGGGGTTTGTGGCAGTGACCGAATGGCGGATCGTCACGTTAGTTGCCAGTCGTCTGTTTGGAGTTTTAGCGTCACGTTGCCATGTTGGAGGTGAACGTTCCGTCCTACTGTCAAAAATTCCTTCCGTCTTCAGCACCATATGTTGTGTCTGCCGGCCGGCTGTGTGCGAGGGTTCTGCTCCAGCGCGGCCAATCAACGGTCAAGACTGTTTTCTTGGGCCAATAAGATCGTGGCTTTCTCTAACCACGCCCACCACAACTTGTAGCATCACAAGAAATTTTTAAGTATGCCTAATACACTGCTTTTCTGTCTCACTTGAGTCACAGAGACCACGCTACACTAGAAACCAAGTCATCTTATCAATTGGCACGAGTCCTGACCTGCAAACGTTGCGGCAGAGGTGTGTTACAGCTACAGGTGCAAAAACACCCAACAGCGAAGGTGGCGACTTGTGGCAACTACACACAGGTGTTGGTCTCGGTGCTCACCTGAACTCTCAGTGGTCGAGGCATTGCGGTGTTGGGAGGGTTGGACTCAGCTCTCTCTTTTTATCTTTAAATTCGTTTTCTTCGGTGTTCGGTTTCGGGTGAGGGCAGTACAGGGGCGAGACCGGACTCGGTACACAGGCAGTACCAAAAAGCGGCTTGTGGATCGCAGTTCCCTGTGATTTAGGATTTTCTGGCCTCAATATGGCGAGCCACTATGTTATCATGTACACAGCCACGGCGGGGGCCAACGGGCCTTTGCTGGGCACAGACGAAGAGGATATCGTGTTGATGCAGTTCTTGGTGTGGGACGCCGTGTGCAGAAAGGTACTGGTTCTCCTGACAATGTTTTGTGTGCATGACTAACCTGCATGTGGCCTCTAGTCAGCCAGCAATGTGCCGCGGCCTGGCGAACGCGGCACAGGTGTTGGGAACCTGACGTAGCAGCTGCTCCCTCACCTCACCGCCTCACTCCTCACGTCCTCACACTCCTCTCCAGCACGTGCTACACCTCCCGCCTCCACTGCTTCCTTTATCTTATCTCGTCTGCCTTATCACACGTGTGCGCCTTGAAGCCGCCGCTGCCGCCTGGTCTCATTTACTTGGCCTGTAGCTTAGGCCCAGACCAGATCACGTCTGTCTTGTGTTCAGTCCAGCAATTAAGATGTTTTCTGGCTCCCTTGCTTCCTTAACACAGTTTCCTTTGCAGTGTTTCAATGAAGAGCGGGGTGTAAATGCTTCTGTCTTAGTTTTGCCTTTCTACCTCTTCTCTTCGTCGCGTTTCTTCTCTTCCCTTCCTTCTGCTCCCTTCACGACCACACCCTTCAGTGTCAATTAAATCTTGGCTCCGGAGCGGTAATTTCTCGATCCGAAGCAAATAAAGCTGCAGGACCTTTTTGGTGCTAGCAATTGTCGCATGAACACATCGCTAGCGTGGGAATGTCAGGCGCGTGTGGCGGAGTGAGCATTACGAACAGCGCTCCACGTGAAAGGAATTTTTGCCTGAAATTTGCAATTGTTCCTAAAGTTTGCCAGGGTTGCCAACATGGCGGCGATTGGCGACATCAACAGGTGGGCGTCTGGCAAGGGGGAACCCGTTCGCTCATGGCAGAGGTGGGCAGGCGGCGAGCGGGACCAGGTTGTCGTATCGGTCAAACGTACACACGGTTTCTTTCTTGGGACCATAAAGACTCGACTCCAGATGTCGCCTTCACTTGACGGTAAACTAAGTGAACTGAGAGAGACAGGTTAAGTTACGTGCATGTTATGAGGGAGACACAAGGATGAGCTGGAGTAACACGCGTGTCTGTTGACCTGTGCGGCAACACCCTCCCTCCCCACCTGCCACTCACCTCCTTCCCTATCACCCCTTTCCCAGCCCCGTCCCGCTGCCAGCATCACCTGCCAATGTTAATTCTCCATTCTTCATCCCTCCCCTCTCCCTCTCGCCTTCTCCCGGAGCCCCAGGCGCCTCTAGCAGGCTGGTCTACACTGAGTCAAGGTGACGGCGTCGCAGGCAGCCTCGTGACACCACTGACAACGAAGCGCCACAGGCAGTCCTTGCCTAATGCCTGGCTTGCAAGAGTTAAAAGATCATATTATGTCCTCATTCATTTCGCCTGAGCGCTGGACGAGGGCGGGGAGAAAGTGGACGTTTGCTGGACGGGCGCGGCGGGCAGGAAAGGCAAAGCAGGGCGAGGCAGAGTGCGTAGCGACTATTGAATGCTGCCTCCTCTTCCTCCTCCTCGTCCTACTACTACTACTACTACTACTACTACTTTCTTCTTGCACCTCTTACCCTGCCTTTCCAGACTGCAGGCAAGGCACTACGTGGCTGCACAGCACAGCTCACCATCAGAGCGTCCACCTCATCCCGTTACCGCTGTGTTGACCCGCCACCGTGCCATTAGTGCAGGGCTTATTTATATTCAGTCTGGTCATGTTGGCTGAGAGGAGGTAATTTTGCCTTACTTGGCAGGTCCGGCGCGATGCCCTGACTTGCCAGCACCGCGTGAGTCGCTCGTTGCGCTGCGCCACCACTCCACTGCATGATGACTGGAGACAGTACTCGTATAGTAAGCAGGCGGCCGGCCGCTGCTGACGGTCGTACACTCATGCTAGTCTCGTCCTGCCAACGTCGCAGCCATAACAAAACTATCCTTGACTTGGAGGGGGTCGCTTCAGAGCAACCAGCAGGCTTGTTAATTAAGGAGCGTTGCCACTTAAGTCTTTTGTAGCATGAACTTAACACTGGCCGGTATAGTGCCCTGTATGTTCAACTTCACAGGGCGGGGGGCGCTGCAACTCTCCTTGGCGGTGACCATCGTGGCATCGTGGCCCAGAGATTAAATTTGTTTTACTTCGGCATTTGATGAACGATTTTATCATCAATGACATGTTCATTGTACGTCCCTTGTGCCCCCTCGGCAAGACAGACAGACAAACGAACTGTATGCAGGTGCCATCTTTAAAACTTCCTCCTCCTCCTCCCCCTCGTCTTATACCAATGTTTCCATTAGTAGAAATGAACAGCTTTTCTTATGCAAGTCTCTCTCTCTCTCTCTCTCTCTCTCTCTCTCTCTCTCTCTCTCTCTCTCTCTCTCTCTCTCTCTCTCTCTCTCTCTCTCTCTCTCTCTCTCTCTCTCTCTCTCTCTCTCTCTCTCTCTCTCTCTCTCTCTCTCTCTCTCTCTCTCTGAAAATAGCGTTGAATATTTTACCGTATTTTTTTTTTTTCACGTCTTGATGATAGTTACTTACTGATAGAGTTTGAATAGACATGCATAAAATCTTTATCATTCCATGTCGTTTTTTTAGTAGCACAGCATCTAGCTGGGTTTAAGTTTTGGTTGACCGTCGTTATCACAATGATAATATATGTCAGTACATACTCTGTAACACGGAAATCACTTGACATAGAATATTTCGTGTACGGAAGGAGAAGGAAGCGTCACAGAAAATAAGAAAAACTAATTTCTATGTCCTTTGAAAAGAGTCTAGAGCACTAAACATTTCCTGACACTCCTCTTCATATCCAGAACACGCGGCTCACTTCACTGGTGTTGAAGGAAGCGTGGGGAGCAGGGTGGGTGGAAAGGGCGCTCTGTACACTGCCATATGTCTTTCATGCTGGCTCTAACCTGCACACCTGCTCCCGCGTGTGTGGGTCTACCTGAGTGCCTTTCATGCCGCATGATCGATCGCCTATCTACTCAGACTTGGTGTATGTAAACACACGCAAAGGCCGCGCCGCTGCACTTCGCGTCCCTCCTAGTCTTAGAATTACCTTGGTGGACGAGAATGATGTATGGAAATGCATAAGTGTGTTTCATACAGGGACTGTCATGTGCAGGTCTGGAGAAGCTTCTCGTATTTCTTTTGTATTCTGATTTTCTTTTGCGCCTTTCTTAGTCACAGGCGTTATAAGCATCCATAATCCTTCTCAGACCCCCCCCCCTCTCTCTCTCTCTCTCTCTCTCTCTCTCTCTCTCTCTCTCTCTCTCTCTCTCTCTCTCTCTCTCTCTCTCTCTCTCTCTCTCTCTCTCTCTCTCTCTCTCTCTCTCTCTCTGTGTCTAGGCGTACTGGAGAAGCATGGGTGAGGTAGGGAGCATAGTGGTGCGATGAGGGCGGACAGGTGGGGCAGGTAGGAAGGTGGACAGGTGTGACAAGGTAGGAGCGGGGGGGGAGGGGTAAGGGGGTGATAGAATGAGAGGGTGCTGGGAGGGACCACCTGTTGCTCTGTTTGGGATCTACTGGAGTCTCTCTCTCTCTCTCTCTCTCTCTCTCTCTCTCTCTCTCTCTCTCTCTCTCTCTCTCTCTCTCTCTCTCTCTCTCTCTCTCTCTCTCTCTCTCTCTGATATGTTCTGTTCTGTTCTTTTTGCAAAATTGTCTTCATATTAATTTTCATTTCATTCTTGCACTTTACCTCCATTGTCTCCTGGTTTTTTTTTCTCCTCCTCCCGGTATCAATTTATTTACTTATTCATTTGTTTATCTTTGCCAGAGGAGGACATGGGAAAGTGAATCCCCTATACAATATGATACGGTTCTTCCTCTCAACACCATTACGTTACCCTCTCGCGGACAGACCCTTCATTCCGTCCGTCCGAGAGAGAGAGAGAGAGAGAGAGAGAGAGAGAGAGAGAGAGAGATATATATGAAAAAAAATATGCGTATAAATTTAAGAGCAAGATAGAGACACCGTTACACCAGTAGGGCGTCACCACCATCACCATTACCATCACTACCACCACCACCACCACTGTGTACTGGCAGTCATTAATTTGGAGAGCACGCCACCTGCAGACACACAACGCCGCTCTCCGGGACAGGCAGACAGGCATTGTTCGCATTTTTGACAGTTGAAAGTGACGCGGAGGGGAAGGGTGAAGGCCAAGGGGCGTGGCGCTCAGGCGTGCTTCATCTCACTCCTAGGACTGCATTCTCTGACGTCTCGCCGCCTTACCACTGCTCAGTGTTAGAATCTAGGGTGTTTTTACAGTCCTTTACCATAACCAATAGGACTTTTCTTACCCTTCTTGTCGTTTAGAGCTTCTCATTCTGATTTCGCGAGGGAAAAGAAGTGCAGTTTCATTCAAAATGGGTCGAAAACTATTACAAAAATAATAGTTTCATTCTGAAGTGAGAGTATGGTGAAAGACTAAATTTACTGATTCTAGTTGGTGTTGTTAGTGCTTTAACTGTGTTTTTTTTTTTTTTCATGATTATAGCCAGTTTACCAGTTGTTTTGCTTTCAGTGAGGAGAGCAGTTGATTTAAGAGAATGCAACCTAACTTCACCTTACCCTCACCTCACCTCAGTTCCATTGGGTTTTACATTGCAGTTGGTGTTGTTACTACTTCAACTGTTTTTCATGGTTCTAGCGAGGGTTTAGCATTTTGTTTAGTCTCAGTGAGAAAAGAAGTTGGCTCACGTGAATATGAATTCTACATTGCATTCTCTATCTCTTCGTTCCCTGATCTCCACTGGGTTCTGTGTTCCAGCGTGTGTTGCTAGTGGTCTGAGGGCGCTTCCATGATTCTAGCGAGACTTTAGCTGGGATTGTTGATTTTCAGTGGGGAACTATGAACACTTGACTTCTACGCTGCATTCTTCAAGTTCTCGTTGCCATACCCATGCTGATTTCTAAATGCCAGTGGGTATTGTTAGTGCTTTCAAGGGTACATTCGTGATTCTAGGAAGGGTTCAGTGAGAAGAAAAATGAAAACGACTTCTTTTCACAGAAATTTATTCTCTCTTTACCTCTATCAATTCCTTCCAACACCTCTCCTTCCTAGTTATCCAGGCTTTTCCTTCTTTCTCTCATTCTTGCTGTTCGTTTTCTTCCTACTGTTGTCTTCTTAGCCATCTCTTTTCCCTCAGTTTTATTCATCATCCCTTCTTTACTATTCTGTTTACTATTAGGTTGTTTACCATTACCAGAGAGAGAGAGAGAGAGAGAGAGAGAGAGAGTTAATTAGTGTAGCCCCCAGTGACAGACTTAAGTTACCTACCTGCCTTATCAAGCGGCCTTCAGGTATCACACACAAGTCAGGTGATTGGGAGCCGAAGTTAACCTTTACTGTACCCCAATTATTGACGTCTTGCAGCATCCCAGTGAGAGGCCTGCCGTGTTGTGGGGGGTGTGGGAAACTGGGGAGGGGACACTGAAGGGCACAGGACTCGTGCAGGGGTGACAGGTACTTGAGTCTTTACGTTCACTGTGTCCTATTCTTAGGTTCTGCTGATAGGGTAGCCACATTTGGATGGGTTCTGGTATTGGTGTGAGGTCTTGATCCCTTCAGTATTGAGACTCATTTTTATCTTGAGTTTTGGGAGTAATTAAACTATTCTATTTATATTAGGAAGGATCTATGGGGGTCAGAAGTTTAGTGGCCTTCACTATTTTGATCCTCACGTAAGTTTCTGAAGCTGTATAAAATCACCAAATAGTAAGCAGACTGAATATGAAATCGGATCATAGTACTGAAGGGGTTAACAGGAGAATGGGTGAAGTGTGATAGGTGCTCATTTATATCTTCACTGTTCTGAGTGTTGTAGTTATGTTCAGCTGATGAGATACAAGGAAGCAGATTTTCATGGGTATTGCTGTCTCGTTAAGTGTTGCAGGAAGGAGCGGAGGGCTAAGGTGTGGTCGTACTCCTTTATACAAACATTGTTCTCTGTTCTGTTGTTACATTCTGCTGATGAGGTAACAGGATTTCCATGGATGAGGTCTAGGAGAGAGGGGCGGCAGGAGGAGGAAGGCTGTCGCATTGGATATAGGGAATGCTGGTTGTGTGTCTCTATAGTTGCTCTAATTTCACTTTTTTTTTTTGCCAGGAAACGGAGTAAAAGAAAGTGATATACTCTCCTATGTTCATAAATGTTTCCTCCTCTTCTCTCAGACACTCGAGGCAGGGTATGCATAGTGATTGTTGTTTAGATTAATGGTTCTAGTGATGGTTTAAGAAGGTTCCTCCATCATCGGTAAGGAAAAGATCCGGGAAAAGCTAACACGTCATTTCTACAACCCTTAATAAATTGTCCCTATGAAAAGACCAAAGCGTTTAAGAAAAATGGCCTTTGTCTGTTTGTGTGGCTGTTTAAGAATGTGCATTTTTTTTTGTTCTTATTTATTCATTATTTTAGGAGAGTTTAAAGTGCAACAGATCTTTACGTCCTTACTAAGTTGCTTGACCACTACAGTAAATACTCTACGCTAGCTAGGCGGATGATGGGAGAGAGACTAACTATGAACGAAGGTTGAGGAGGGTGGTGTTGTATTTTTACGGGAGTGTATGTATGTTTGTTGACGCAGTGATGTATCGTTTGGTACGTAAACTGTGAACTTTGCTGCGTTTAAATTATATGCAGAAGGAGATACAGAAGCTGGCATGGGGTTCCAGAGGTTGCCAGTAAAAGAGATGAAAGATTGAGAATACTGGTAATACGGGTTAAGTCTTGCATTAGGTGGGGAGGACGTGCTGCAGAATTATAAGGACTCTTGTTCTTAAACGCGTTCTTCTTCTCAGACACTGCAGAGATTGTTAGTTGGATTCTCTCATTTTAATTCATTCTTTAAGGCTTAAAATCTTTGCCAAACTATCTCTAATATTTCTTTTTTTAATGCAGAATCTTGGCCCAACAATAACTAGTATTATAGGCTTTTTTTCTTCTTTTGATGGTCTAGAATCTTTTGTCAAACTACCGCTAATATCATAGATTCTCTCTCTCTCTCTCTCTCTCTCTCTCTCTCTCTCTCTCTCTCTCTCTCTCTCTCTCTCTCTCTCTCTCTCTCTCTCTGTCACACTACCAGTGGTATCATCGATATATATATATATATATATATATATATATATATATATATATATATATATATATATATATTTTTTTTTATTTATTTATTTTTTTCACTCTCTTTCTCTTCGTGGTATAGAATCTTCATCAAACTATCACCAGTACCACAAAAAAACCCCTCAACATCCTACATTCTTCCCTCGAGGTCTGTTGCAGCTCCATAACTTAACTTAATCCATCACACTCAACGAGGTTATTGGAAGTGGTCGAGACAAGCTGCGTGAATGTTTAGAAATATGAAACCACGCACTGTACGTCACACTGCAGGTAAACGGGTGAACGGGGAAGTCTTGCCCAACAGCGGTCCGGTCCGTCCCACACCCGGAATATTGCGTCCCTGGCAAGACTTGTTGACAGAGCAATCCAGTCAGTCAGTCGGTGGATAATTGTCAGTTAGTTATAAAGTGGAATTAGTGAGCCAGACAATCTCCGTCAGCCACCGCACTGCAAGTCATCCCGTTAATACGTTTCAGAGTTTGAACTTAATTAAACTATACCAAACTATTGCCATCACCATTCACCACGCCCATTGCCTCTCACAACAACAATGGTGGCAAGGCACTGACTGGTAGTACTGTTACACGATGACGATGGTGATGGTGATGAAGATAATGAGAATGATGGTGATAGTACTTTTACCACATCTCATCTCCTCCTCCTCCTTCTCCTCTTCTTCTTCGTCGTCGTCGTAATCAGACTAATCATCATAATCGTGGCAGTCTCAGTCCAGCCTCGTTCCCGCTAGACTTGTTTTTCTTGGTGTGAAATTGCTTCAAGAACTTTCAAACTGGATGCCCTCCTCCCTCGTCGTGTAGTCTCCACCTTCCCTCCTCTCTCTATATCCACCCTTGCTTGCCTCACTCCCCCTCCCCTCTCTCTCCTCCCTCCCCGGCCTTACTGCGTTACAACTTGCCAGGGGAGCCGTGTGGGGCGAGCAGGGCGTGGCAGGGAGGAGGTGAAGGAGTGTGATGAAGGGAGCAGCGTATGGCATTGCACACTTTGCTCAGGGGAACTCCTTTGTCTCAGATTTTCGTTCTCTTTTTTCCTCCTCTGTTTCCTCCTCCCATCCTCTGTCGTTGTCATAGTAATAGTTCTCCTCCTACTGCTGCTCCTCACACCACCACCACCACCACTACCCCACCTCCACACTACTACTACTACTACTACTACTACTACTACTACTACTACTACTACTGTTACTACTACTACTACTACTACTACTACTACTACTACTACTACTACTACTACTACTACTACTACTACTACTACCACGCACTACTGTTTCTACTCATGAGCTAATCTTTTCCATGAAAACACCTTTCCTTTGCCGCGAAAGTCCACCTGATCGACTCCTTCACACAAAATAATGCCTTTCCTTCAATCTAAACAGGTAATGGAGATGAATATAGCCGGAGATCCTTCCTCTATGTAAATTTCCAATGCTTTATGGTAATCTGTTTTATTTTTTTCTGTTTCCTGGCATCTTTTTGGATTCTGTTATTTCATTTGTTATTTATTTTTTTCCTTGTCTCGTGGAAGCTTCTCAGGCAGCAGGCGCCTCCCTTCCTCCCTCCCGCCCCTCGCCAGCTCGTCACCTCATTCACCTGTAGACTGTTTCACCACGCCTGCGGAAATGCGGTTGTCAGGTGTCGCTGTAGAGGAAACGTGCTGTATTTACCTGTGTGTGTGTGTGTGTGTGTGTGTGTGTGTGTGTGTGTATTTGCCATCCCATTAATTAAAGTTTACTTTGTGTTACTCGTGATGCATTTAGTGAAAGCTGGTGCAGTCTTGTATTCTCTCTCTCTCTCTCTCTCTCTCTCTCTCTCTCTCTCTCTCTCTCTCTCTCTCTCTCTCTCTCTCTCTCTTCTCTTGCTTCATTCGCTCACACACACACACACACACACACACACACACACACACACACACACACACACACACACACACACACACACACACACACACACACACGTGCTCTTATTACGTATGTGGTGGTGGTGGTGGTGATGGTGGTGTTAGTTTTATTATCGTTGTTATTGCTGTATATTTTTACTCTTATCAACGTGTAGGAGAGGTAGTGAATAAACAGTAACTTGAGAGAAGGGCGGGCAGACAGACGGGTAGACAGACATACATACAAACAGACAGACAGACAGATGCAGAGACGGTCTTAGATGAGAGAGAAGGGAAGAGTTAAAGGTCAAAAGAAAGGTCAAAGGAACGTGAAATCAAGAGAGAGAGAGAGAGAGAGAGAGAGAGAGAGAGAGAGAGAGAGAGAGAGAGAGAGAGACGCACGTAAAAAAAAAAAAAAAAGGAACCAAATAGAACGAAACATTTGTGGTTAGTGAAAATGATGCTTAACTTCAACATTTAAAGATGTGTGTGTATTTTTCATTGTTTCTTTTATTGATTTATTTATTATTTATCTTATCTTTAGTATTGAAAGAGAATGAGAGTGTAGCGTGGATAGCAAGAAATAAAGGTAATTTGTTATTCTTACTCACTCACTCACTCACTCACTCACTTTCTTGCACACTCACTCACAACACTCACACTCACACACACTCTCACACACACACACACACACACACACACACACACACACACACACACACACACACACACACACACACACACACACACACACACTCATTGACTCACTCACACACTCACTCAGTCCTCTTTTTATTGCCTGCTTTCTCTTGCTTCTGTAAGCAAGAAAAAAAAAGAAGGAAAAAAAAAAGAAGGAAAAAAGCAATAATTTCCAACAGAGTTAGCCAGTCATCTCTTCAACTGCCCTCTTATTCAGGCCTCTCCTTCGCCCCTCGGCCTTGCAAGCAGGGATGTGAGAGGTGGTGGTGGATGTGGTGGTGGTGGCGGTGGTGTCTGTCAGAGAGAGAGGAGCCACAGTGCCTCTCTGGCCTCTGCATCTCAGAGCTTGTTTGGTGCGCCGCTAGCTCTGCCATATTGTAGCTGGGAGTGGAATCTTGCTTGAACTTGTTGTTGTTGTTGTTGTTGTTGTTGTTATTATGAGGGTGGTGATGGTTTATTTTCTCTTGGTACGACTATTGCTGTTGCTGATGCTTCTGTTGTTACTGCTGCTGCTGCTGCTGCTACTACTGCTGCTGCTACTGTTACTGCTGCTGCTACTACTACTACTGCTGCTGCTATTACTACTACTGCTGCAGCTCCTGCTGTCGCTTCTGCTACTGCTACTACTACTACTACTACTACTACTACTACTACTACTACTACTACTACTACTACAATTACTAAGGCCTGGTGGTGGCGGCGTGCTGTGATATGGAATGGAATAATGGATAATGGAGGGAGTTTCGTGCAGGCCGTGTTTGGTTAGCACGCCGGGACGTTAGCGCCGGGGGTCTTGGGTGTCCGAGGCGCCCTTGATGCCTTCACTAGCATCCTGGAGTGTCATTTTTTTTTCTATATTATTTTCATTATTTTATCCCCCTTGGCGGAGTTTTTTGCTGCGTTGTTATCATGGATGACTTTAACAACTGTGAAGTACTGAAGGCAATTTACATTTTGTCTAGCAGTAGTTACTCCCTCAAAGGAATCCAGTGACGTGGTGAATTAATGTCTTCTCTGGCCTGCTCCCGTCAGGTGTTGTCACTGTGGTTCAATCTTCAACTCTGTGTCTTCAGCGCCCTCCTCAGTCACTCCCAGTAAACGCACACATGTCTTCTTCCACTGCTCCCATAAACCTTTCACGTCTGCCTATATTCTATTCTGAAAAACTTCCGCTCCACACCTTCACTATTTTGAAAGGGCTTTAGTTGAATTGATATGTTAACAAAATTTCTGTATTATCAACGGGAAAAATACTCTTTAGAACTCAGCTAATTGTCTCTGTGGCCTTTGAAAATAGTCACGCTGAGAGAGTGAAGCGTTTCTGAACATAATGCTATCTCCGGCCGAGTATAGATCCATCTCCAGTATCCTCCTCCTTCCTACACGCCTCTCGTCCCTCCCCTTACCTTGCTCACACCACCTCCACATCTTCCTCCCAACACTCCTCCTCCCTCCCGTTGCCTTGCTTACACCACCTCCAGCATCTTCCTCCAAACGCGCTTCTCGTCTCTCCCCTTGCCTTGCTCACACCACTTCCAGCATATTCCCCCCAACACGCCTCTCTTCCCTCCCCTTGCCTTTCTCACACCACCTCCAGCGTCCTTCTCTTCCCTCCCCTTGCCTTACCCACACCACCTCAGTCTCGCCTCTCTACCTTAGCTAAAAATACATTAAAATAAACTTCTCAGTGTAATTGCATGTTAGGATTTTGTTGAGGAAATTGGTAAAAGGAATACTTGATTTTTTTTTTTTTTTTTTTTTTGGTCAGGAAGAAAAGCTAAGTTAATTATCTGTCTCCCTCCTTCTCCCCCGTAAACAATGACGGGTTTTGCTGAATAAACTGATGAAAGATGTTTTTTTTTTTTTTTTTGGAGAGGAGAAAAGCTCAGTTAGTTGTCCCTCTCCCTCCTTCTCTCCAACAAACGGTAATGTGTTTATTGATTTTTTTCTTTTTCCTTTTTTTTTTCTTTTACATCTGGAAAAGAAAAGTTCAGTTAGTTACTCTCTCTCTCTCTCTCTCTCTCTCTCTCTCTCTCTCTCTCTCTCTCTCTCTCTCTCTCTCTCTCTCTCTCTCTCTCTCTCTCTCTCTCACACACACACAGAAGGTGACGGATTGTGTTGATTAGACTGATAAGAAAGTTAGGTTTTTGTTTGAGGGAAGCTGAGTGTGTTATCCTGGTGGTCTCTCTCCCCCAGACTCTGACGGAGCAGCAGTACATCGTGAGGCCGCCCACGGAAGACATAAACGAAAATGTGCTGGGCGAGCAGTGCCGCGAAGACTTCCGCCTGACAGAGGACCAGGTGAAGAACGGCCAGCCTCTCGAGAACGTCATCGACTCGGTGAGTACTCTCTGGATGTACGACTCCGTCACTCACTGTTTGGATTAGTGAGTGAGCGACTGAGTGAGTGAATGCAGTGTTTCGAGTGGTATGTCTTTATTTTGTGTGTATTAGACATGTGAGTGGATTGTGGTGGTGAGAAAACATAATGAAGAGAAAGGTCTTTATTTCTTTATATGTTTGGACAGGAAAGGTGAGTGTTCCTCGTTCTCTGTGAGGAAGACTGTCGAGACGTTAGAGAAGTTTACCTTCTGTTCTGACACCACCACGATCCTCTCCAGCTTTTAAGTGTCGTAGAAGATGTAACGAGGCTGACAAACAAAATCCTCGTAGTTAGTGATAAGTATAGGATAAGAAATAATGTGTTCAGGCTTGATGAAGTGAGATTTACAGAAGACACAACAAAGAAGTGGTTCTCAATTCGCGTGGTAGATGAATGTCACCAGTGCTGAGTGAATAGGGAGTTTTAAAAGATTACACAAATTTATGGACGGGAATGATCAGTGAGAATCAAATCCCTTCTTAATCTGTCTCTCTAAGGCGTGCAGATTTAAAGGCAATTATTTACGAAGCCGAAGACGCAAGGAATGTACTACTGTACCGCAGCGGCGGACCGTGTGAAGGAAGGGGGGGGGGAACCGAACAAAAGAAAGTGATAGGGGTCAAAAGGAGGATGAGCCGCCTTTTGGTTTCTCATGTTTTGTAACACACACACACACACACACACACACACACACACACACACACACACACACACACACACACACACACACACACACACACACACACACACACGTTTGTGCAAACACTTACCTTTATATATATTTGAACTAATACAAGAAGGTGTTGCATGACACGGAGAGGCTATGCAGGCTGGGAGTGGTGCAGCATGGCGGGAGCGGCAGGGACAAGGTTGCACCTAGCTGAAGGTTCTGTAGTGACACGGGTGAGAGAAACAGATGGCTGAGGAGCAGAATTGGTTGTCACAGATGATCAGGGGCGGCACATGTTGGCAAGGGTTGTGATGGGCTGCTGCAGCAGCGTTGAAGCTTTTGCGAAACGGAAAAAACACGCTGTGAAAATGACGTAGGAATATATTTTCATAAAGGCAAGAGGTAGAATTGTGGAGTGAGGCACAGTTTATGATGTATAGAATGTGTCAGTGCCGCGTGATACGTAATAAAGTTAGACCAGAACATAATTGTAGACTGGCGATAGGTTGTGTTGTAATGATTAGCGGGAGGCAAGTCAGTGAGTGTACCACCACATGCATGCATTCGCCCTTCAGAGTGGTAACCTTGCCCCGCCCTGCCCTCGGAGCCCTGTTCCGCTGCAAGTAACACGTTCTTCTGTACAAGTCATTTGCACAAAATCTTATGAGAAATTACTTCAGTTAGTATATTCGTTACGAGATGTTCAGAAAACAAGTTGTTTATGGAGGTAAGTGCTCTATCTTGGTAGCATAGCGTGCGTGGCCGCATTGTTGTATTAATAAGCAGGCGGTGCTTGAGCCTTGACTTGGCCTGGACTCCAGCGGCGGCGCGGAGTGGAGGGCGTGGCGGTGCAGGTCTTGAAGTGTCGCGGCTCCGTGGGACACTGGCGGTGCCGGGGGGTTTAAAGAACACTGGAGTGTAGCCGTCCGTGCCGTGCCGTGCGGTGCGGTGCGAGTCAAGTCGAGATGTGACAACAGCGTGTAGTGGCGGAGAGGCGACGTGGGCTGCGGCGGCCTTAAGGGTGGGATTCCAGGGAGCACTGCCGGCTTTGTGACTGTGTGGGCCGCCGCGGCGTGAAGAGGTTTGGTCCAAGAAAAGCCGGTGTGCTCGCCCAGATGGCTGTGGGAGGCACGGTGCGGCCGGCGAGCCTCGACCCTACAGCAGCACCACACGTGCGCCGCCCTCGCCTTGCCTAGCCCAGGCTCGCCCTGGCTCGCCGTTTTGCTTTTCATTGCGAGAGCTTTGCTTCTTCCGCGTTATCTTGCTGCGTGGATACTGCAGAACGAGATGTGTGTGTGGGGAGGGGGACGAGGCGGCAGGCAGGGAGGGAGGAGGTCTTATCTGATCACTTCCTGCCGCTAATCGAAGTCACCATTGTTGTCATCCTCCCTTTCCCTCTCTCGCTGTCCTCCCTTTATTTCTCCGTGAGTTTTAATAGCACTCCATTGCATTGTTTTAGAATACAGAACAACGTGCATTCGTTGATTACCCAAACAATATTCAGAATATGTAATAAATTTCCTTATACCAGTGAGGTGTAAATGTTGAAAAGCAACATTTGTTGGTGGCGGTGGCAGTGGTGTGGTGTGGCGTGGGAAGATGCTCTCTGCTTGCACTGCCTACTCGGTGTGTGGCTATTTGGTGTTGAATGTGCGTGTGGAAGACAAACGTTCAGGCCCCGCTGCTCCCCGTCGTCTGTCTCACGCAGCGGCTTCCCATCGCCACAGCAACTGGATCCCCCTGCCTCTCTCCCCAGTCCCCGCCTCCCCATCCCTCCCGCTCCTCGTCCTGCTCCTCACTCTCATCCTCAAGCGAGTGTCCGTGTGCTCCCTATCCTCTATTGTCTCAGGGTAAACACTCCAGGCGTGGGTATCTGCGGCACTAAATGACAGCTCGTGCTTCGCCAGGACAAGGTAGAAGAGAAGCGGCGTGTATTTAAATGAGGTGTAGACGAGTAATGTTGACGCATCTAGCAGTCCTACCGCCCATCAGCCGACATGCCGCCAGGGCTGCCAACGTCACCGAATAGTTTTGTTCACATTTTTTTTTTTTTTTCTGGTTCGGAAAATTTCTTACGAGGTAGCAGTTGAAATAGCGATCATCGGGCAGCTCGGCAGGAACATCTTAAGAATGCGGTGTGGATTAGACGATGAAGGCCTTGCATTTCTGAGAACCGTGGCATTCAAGTCCACTCGACAGGTTTCCTCTCC
>NC_059300.1:33480234-33490234 GCF_017591435.1 Portunus trituberculatus
CCCTCTTTGGTTCCTTCTTGGCTTCCTCTTGTTCCTTCGGTTTCCTCTTCGATCCCTCTTTTTCTTCCCCTTCCCTTCCTTGGTGTTTCTCTTGGTTGCCTCATTTCGTTCTTGTCCTCCTCTCTCCGTCTTCTGTCTCCAGTGGGTGTCCCTTGGTGGTGTCCTGGTGTCGCGGCACTTACTGGTAGGCTCCTCACGCCCTCACTGCAGAGCGTCGACCCCCTCAAGGTCACGCCGCGGCTCCAGCAGGCTCCCTATGGAGACAGTGTGTGGTGTGTGGTGGCCGCAGTGACGCCCGCCTCACTATCCCAGCTCGCCCTGACTGATTTGCCGTGTGGTCTGCTGCCTTCGTTAGGAAACTTAATTTGCGTACAGTCTCTCTCTCTCTCTCTCTCTCTCTCTCTCTCTCTCTCTCTCTCTCTCTCTCTCTCTCTCTCTCTCTCTCTCTCTCTCTCTCTCTCTCTCTCTCTCTCTCTCTCTCTCTCTCTCTCTCTCTCTCTCTCTCTCTCGGTTGATGTTTTCACTGTGTCTCTTTATCCATGTACATTTTTCTATATTTATTTTTTTATTTTCACGGTTTGATTACAGTGTGTCTTTATTAATTGATATTTAACTGGCATCTTATAGTCTTCTATTTGTCTATCCACATGCAACATTATATCCCTAACTGACGTTTTTTTACTGTCTGTTTATCCACTTAGGAGTATCTATTGGTACCTTTCTGGCGTTTTCACAAGTACTTAAGGATTGAGAGGGAAGACATTTTGAAGTCATTTCATCATGTGTGAGTCAGAAGGTGCCGTGACATTCATCTGTCTAGCTAATGAGAAACCTCCCTCTCGACTGTTGTGCTGGAGAGGGATGGACTGTTTGTTTATCCTTCCTAATATCTGAACGAAACTTTTCTTAAATAAAAACACAAACGAGAGACTTTTACTTCTACAAGTGGTGGCCTTCAAGAGTACACAGTTGTGTATTACATGCATAAAATATTGATGACAGTGAACCACACACACACACACACACACACACACACACACACACACACACACACACACACACACACACACACACACACACACACACACACACACACACACACAGAGAGAGAGAGAGAGAGAGAGAGAGAGAGAGAGAGTTGGATTGGAAGTCTACACATTCGGTATCTGAGCCGCTCTCCACCAAGCACCGGGTCCTCACCTTTACTGTTAAGTGTATTTAATTATTGGGGTGTTGCCTCTGTGCACGGCGGAGATAAAGACGAGGTGAGGCAGGGCAAGGAAGAGAAGGGGAAAAGGAGAAGGTGAAAAGCAGAAGAGAAAAAGATAAAGATGGAGCCAGGGATGGTGGTGTAAGTCAGAATAGTGAAGGAATGGTGGTGTAATGGTGATGAGCAGTGTAGAGGTGATGGAGGAGAGGCTTACCTACGATAAAGGGTCACATAGAGGAAGGTTGACAAGGTAATGGAAGCTTCAACACAGTAATACTTACGATCTTTGCCCAAACAGCCACATGGCTTAGGCTTAAACTCATTCCACATACGATGCTCCTCCTCGCCACGCTGCTACGCCCGTCATTCCTCCACGCCCACGCCCACGCCTACACCTCCTCAATCCTTCATCTCTCACTCATCCTTTCTTACTCCTACTCTTACTGGCTCCTCTCACTCGCTGCACGTCTTTTCATGTCACAGTGCGCGCCTTCACTCACACCCACTTCTTATCACGCAGTGTTATTTTCATACGGTATTAATAACTCTCTCCTGGCGGTGAAAGGGGACAGGGACGGGAGGGAGGGAGGTTAGGTAGCAAGGAGGGAGGAGAAGGAAGAAAGGAAGAGAGGGAGAGGTATAGCTGAAGAGAAGATACTTGTCACGTGTCTTTGTTTGTGAAGCGATCAGTGTGAGGTGACGAAACGGAGGAGGAGGAGGAGGAGGAGGAGGAGGAGGAGGAGGAGGAGGAGGAGGAGGAGGAGAAGGAGAAGGAGGAGGAGAAGGAGAAGGGGTGGAGGGAGAGGTGTTGAGGGGGAGGAGGGTCAGATAGCAAAGTAAGGAAGATGAAGGAAGAAAGGAAGTACTAAAGAGATATTTGTCACCTGTGTGAAGTGATCAGTGTGAGGTGATGGAAGGAAGGAGGAGGAGGGAGGGAGGGAGGGAGGTTAGATAGCAAGGTGAGGAAGGGAAGGGAAGAAAAGAAGAGACAGGTATCTCAAGCACGTGTTTGTATGAGGTGACAAAGCAGGGAGAAGAGGAAGAGGAGGAGGAGGTAAGGTGGAAGGGAAGAAGGGTGGAGGGTGGGGGGGGAAGAGGAGGTAAGGTGGAAGGGAAGAAGGGTGGAGGGTGAGGGGGGGTTGTCTATTCATACAGTAGTGAGGAGTAGCAGTGCTTTGGCTCACCTCACAGTTTGGTCATGATAACTCTGGCTTACTGAGGGATTACTGTTGATAAGATAGCGCGGCGGGGAAGCGGTGCGATAAGTTGCTGCGAGGCAACGTGTGACTCAAGGGTCCGTATTGAGAAACGCTCTGCTCTCTCAACACGACTATTTTTCAAGGCTCCAGGGATGAATAGTGGGTTTTCAAGAGTGCTTTTCCAGTTAGTAAAGTAGAAAATTTGCCAGTCACCCTCTAGAACCATAAAACCACATTAAAAACTAGTGTAAATTTAAATAAACTCTTTGAAATAGTGGAGGTGGAGCGGAGAAGTGCTGGAGAATACGAGCCAAGGTGCAGCAGATGTGAAGGAACTGGCTGACTGAGGTGGCGCTTGGGTCTGCATGTAACGCTATGTATTGTAATAAGGTTTTCTTTAGTACCGCGTAGAAAAGTGACGAATAAGTAAATAGAGCGCTTATTATAGATCATAGGAATATATATTCATTTTACCTCTTTGTATTGCGTATGGAAAAAAAATAATAGTGGATGAAGAAATTACGAAAGAAAATACTTCTTATAGATTAATGAAATATAGATTTAGATTCTGTCTTTGTATTGAGTATACAAATATTTATTAGCGGGTGAATGAAGTCACTAAAATTAAAGGAATGTTTATTTATTCCATTTGTTCATTGATATACATGTATTCTATTTCAGTGTCTAGTGAGGTTAGCTATTAGAGATTTTAGGTATAAACCATCACCTATATTACAGAGAGAGAGAGAGAGAGAGAGAGAGAGAGAGAGAGAGAGAGAGAGAGAATCATAAGTGCACTCCCATGTATCCTCGTTTCGCATTTTATCTATTTTCATTCTGCTTTGTTTAAATTACTTTCTTCTCCCCCTGTGTTCTCTCCTCTCCTCCCCTCCTCCCTTCTCCCTTCTCCCTTTTACTCGCACCTAACCATACCTCCCCTAATATCCACACTCTCCCACTTGACTTACATCATGATAGCCACACCTGTATCAATTATTTCGGCCACAGGTGTGTCGGCTTCTCTCTCTCTCTCTCTCTCTCTCTCTCTCTCTCTCTCTCTCTCTCTCTCTCTCTCTCTCTCTCTCTCTCTCTCTCTCTCTCTCTCTCTCTCTCTCTCTCTCTCTCTCTCTGTGTGTGTGTGTGTGTGTGTGCTATTTTTTGAGGTGATGGTATATTCAGGTGACACAGGGTAGCAGGTGCGTGTGTGGGGTGGCAGGGGGAGGGAGGAGTGTAGAGGTGGCAGGATGGCAGATGAGTGGTGGGGGGAAGAGGGAGTGTTCAGTTGAATGGGCTGGGGACGGGGAGGTGGGGACGGTGTTCAGGTGTGCAAGGAAAGCGTCTGTCACGATTCACTAGAGAAAAGCAAGTTAATGAGGAGCGATGGATGTTTTTACACACATGCATTTATTATTTTTTTTCCTGTGCAACGAAAACATTTAATCCCTTCAGTACTGGGACACATTATTGCCATGAGTTTTGGGTGTGATAAGACAATTTTATTTCCATTAGGAAGAGTCTATGGAGATCAAAAGATTAATGGCTACAGTCTTCACTATTTTTATTTCTGAAGCTGTATAAAATCGCCAGATAGTCAACAGAATGAATGTGATAAATGTGTAATGGTACTGAAGGGGGTTAAGAAAACCTAATATGATGAATGTTATAGGGAGAAGGAACAGGTACAGTTACAGTTAAAGTAGTACACGCCGGTAAGCAGAGGGATGTTTGTACAGTGTTACACAGATGTTACACTAATGTTGGATTGTGAAATCTCCAATGGTTTTGCTTCTAAGGCCCATATTTAGTAACACCTTCTCCTCTCGATATGACAATTTTCCAAGGGTACAGTGACAACTAACCGGATTTTCAAGACAATTTCTCCTTTTAATAAACTAGAAATCTAGGCTATTTATCACCAGAACCATAAAAATACTCCTAAAAAACCCGAGTATCTTCAGCTGGAGTCCTTGGAAAGCAGTGATGGTGGGAGAGCAAAGCGTTTCAGAATACGGGTCTAAATGCGATGGTCACTCGATTTAGGGATTCCTTTCTCCTGTGCTATTTGTCGTGCAGGTTTTTGTGGAGATCGCAGGAAGGTGTCGTGTCCAGCAATCGTTCTCTAGCAGTGGTGGTGGATGACTGTTCTCTTTCTCTTTCTCTTTTGGTGAACACTTCCTTTAATACCTATAACATATCAGATACTCTTTCTATGGTGGACTTATGGAAATATCTCTGCACTCTGAAAAAAAACAAATTGACGTTAGTTCTTCCTCTCTTTTTTCTCCTGTCTCCTTGCAAACATTTCTTTTACAGTGCCAATAAGACTAGTGAAAGCTAACCATTTTTTAAAATTGTGTATATTAGAGGACACTGGCGTAGGACAATAAAGAGAAAGAAATGAATAAATACTCAGGCGCCAGAACAATAAAAAAGGTTAACCTCTTCAGTGCTATGACGTGTTTTCATATTCATACTATATAGCAAATTTATACATCTTCAGAAACTTATGTGGGTAATGAAATAATGAAGACTAGCAATTAATCTTCTGACCTCTATTAAACGTCCCTAATGTAAATGAAATTATCAATTCATACCCAAAACTCGTGGTAAGCATGTGTCTCAGTAGTACTGAAGGGATTAAGAATACGAGATTTGTAAGATTGAGAATGAACGCTTGATAATGTAAAGGAGTGTTTTGTGTAACTATAGCTGTACCCTGACTGTAGTACCTGTAGAGCACATCTTACTCAAGTACAATGTTTTCTGTGAGGCTTATAATGCCTTGTAATTCCTGATACTGAAAAACTTACATAGGGAGAAGGACGATCTTATAAACTGGCTAACGTTTTGCGAGATGTGAAAACAACAGTTGTAGTGAAAGGAAGAAAGGGAAGACGGAAGTAAGGTTGCCGTGGGAAGAAAGGAAGAGAATAACTATTTCTATGGGTGTTACGATGAAGGAGGAGGGAGGGAGGGAGGGAGGGAAGGAGTAGGGTAAACTGAACACCTGTCTTTCGCTCTCTCTCTCTCTCTCTCTCCCTTTCTCCTCTCTCCACCTCCCGTCTACCTGGCTGTATAGGAGGATTATGAGGGCTCTTTGTGTGTGTGTGTGTGTGTGTGTGTGTGTGTGTGTGCATGTGTGTGTGTGTGTGTGTGTGTGCGCGTGCGTGTGTGTGTGTGTCTGTGTGTGGGGCTGACTGGTTTCTCTCTGTGTCCATCCATCTATCTATCTGTGCACATGTCCGTCTTTCTGCTTGTCCCTTCGGTATTAACTCCCTTACGCTGTTCACTTTCCTTCAGTATTAGGTCTGTTGATCGGCGTGGCGAGAGTCTTGAGGGCTGGTGTTTAGTGAGGAGGCCGCCAGTGGGTCAGAGGCCGTGGATTACAGGGCAAATGGTAGACCTAATGGAAAACAGACACCTATATGCTATTGTCCTTGACTGTATCATAGACTACCATCACCACCATCACCATTATCATTACATGTCACCACCACTACCAGTATCCTCACCAAACACGCGGTAGTGAGGGCGGCAGCTTAGCCCCTTGAGTACGTAACATGGCGCGTTTCCATATTCATTTTGCTTACTATTTGGTGGTTTTATACAGCTTCAGAAACTTATGTCGGGAGATTACATTAGTGAAGACTGAGGCCACTAATCCTCTGACCTCCATGGACTTTTCCTAATGTCAATAAAATGGTCCAATCGTACACAAATCTCAAAGTAAAAATGTGTCCAGTATTGAAGGGATTATCAATAAGTTTCTTTATTTGACTTTCATTTAGCAATGGTCTCAAGGATGCGTTGGTACACTACACAAATACTGTACGTACGTACGTACATAAGGAAGACTGCAAGACGCCGTCAGGCCCACACGTTGTAGTTCCATTATGAAACGTGCCTCTCTTGTCACGAACCATTCTCATTCGTTGATTTGTCTGAGCTTATTATGAAATTTCCTTCTGGCTGATTACCGAGTCCATTCCATTCTTATATCACTACTTTCAAATTGGTTTCCTCCTATCTCTATTTTTATCTCTAATTCACGCTACCGGGATTGAAGGCGTTATTTTTGCATTATTCTGTCCTGATTACTAACCATGAGGATCTTGTTTATGTCGCCTCGTGTATTCCTCGCGCCATTTACAGACTTCCATCAGATCTCTTAATCTACAACACTTTGGCTCGTAAATTCAACAGCTTCGTAATTTCATAAGGAATATTACTCTTTTTGTATTTTCGTCGTTTTCATTTGTATTGACTCTTAATAGACCTTCCTACGCCCGTCCAGTGCCAAATGTAACTTTAACTTCTTCAGTACCATGTCGTGTTTTCGTATTCTAGTTACTATTTAGCAATTCTATACAGCTTCAGAAACTTATGTGAGGATTAAAATAGTAAAGACTCTGGTCGTTAATCTTTTGACTTCCATAGGCTCTTCCTAATGCAAATAAAATCGTTTAATCATACTAAAAAAATCATGGTAAAAATTAGTCTCAATATTGAAAGGGTTAATATTAGTGTGGGATCTCAACTTTTACTGCAGCTTGTCTTGTATTTTTGAAGTAACGAATAAACGAGCAGGAGAACAGTCCCAGGTGGTCTTTGCATGCTCCATCAGCGTGTGTCGTAACTCGAGACACAACTGCTACTTGTCTTTGTAGTGCTGTGTGTCATAAAAAGTAATTAAACTTGATAGCAGTACATTAGAGGTTTGCCGCTAGCTGTTTTCAGACTGTTTACCACGAAATGTCTCCCATGTACTCCTTCCTTCCTTCCTTCCTTCCTTCCTTCCTTCCCTCCCCCATCTCCTTCCCTCCCGCTCTCTCTCTCTCTCCTTTCCTTCTTCCTGCCTTCCTTCCTTCCTTTCCCACCCAACTCCCTCCCTCCCTCCCTTCCTCCTTCTTTCCTTCTTTCCTTCCTTCCTTCCTTCCTTCTTTCCTTCCTTCTCCCTCCCTCCCTCCCTCCCTCCCTCCCTCCCTCCCTCCCTCCCTCCTTCCTTCTTTCCTCACTTCCTTCCTTCCTTACCTCCCTCACGTAACTCCTTCCTTCTCTTTCTCCCTCTCTCCCTCTCTCTTTCCCTCCCTCCTTCTTTCGTGAGTGACGCGTTCAGTGACTGGTGATTATTCTACTTCCGGGAGAGAGAGAGAGAGAGAGAGAGAGAGAGAGAGAGAGAGAGAGAGAGAGAGAGAGAAGCTGCAAGTCTGTGCGGCGTCGTGTGTCACTAAAACAGCAGAAATGTCTCTTGGTTATGCACGCGGCGTAAGAACATACACTCCTTCGCTGCTTCTTTTGCAAAACTGACAGGAAAGAGAAATAAGATGCAAGTTAATTGTTTTTTTTATTTATTTATCTTGATAGAGATAAAAGAGTAAATGACGTAGTTTGATATGCAGTGAATTTTTATTTGCTAGTTTGATGGACTTATATACGTAATTATCGCTGCCTTTTGTCTTTCCTGCTGTAACACTGACTCAGTTAACACTTCTACTTAATTGATACACTTGTTTAGTTAGTTATTTAGTTAGTTATTTAATTGATGTGTCATATAAAGTCCTTCTCATCTTTCCTTGTGCAGTTTGACGCCATCCTGAGCAAGATCGCTGAGAGCAACACGTCCCGTGTCGCCTTGGTGACGGACGGCCAGCTTCACCTGCGCCAGGTGCTGCACCCCAAGGCGCTCTCCAGGAACTTCACCTTGCCAGACTACTACAACTCTTTCTACGACCTGCGGAAGGAGTTCAAGTCCTTCTACCACTCGGAAGACATGGCGAGCATCCCGGATATGCTGAGCTGTATCCTTTTGTACTAATGTTGCTGGTTCTGGTGGTGGTGGTGCTGCAGGTGGGACGGAAAGGTTTGTTAGTTGGCTAAGTTAGTCCAGTGTTGACATGTATGCATAGTTTGTTGTTGTTGTTGTTGTTCGTTGTTGTTGTTATTCTGATTAATATTCTCTTTTAGTTTCTTTATCGTTATCATTTACTGCTAACTCGAGAACTTCAGTCTGTCTCTGTTTTCCTCCTTCTTTTAATTTAAATTGTTTCAAAGAGAGGTTTCAAAACACTTCTCAAATGTTAGATAATCCTTTTTGACTATGCTCTGTAACGATTGGCTCTTTTGACGGGGACTTTTACTTTATACAAGTACATATATAACTTGTTGTTGCTCATGATTAGAAATAGTCTTAAACAAAATACTACCGCTACTGCTGCTGCTACTACTACTACTACTACTACTACTACTACTACTACTACTACTACTACTACTACTACTACTACTACTCCTTCTCCTTCTCCTTCTCCTTCTCCTCCTCCTCTTCCTCCTCCTCCTCCTCCTCCTCCTCCTCCTCCTCCTTCTCCTCCTCCTCCTCCTCCTCCTCCTCCTCCTCCTCCTCCTCCTCCTCCTCCTCCTCCTCCTCCTCCTCCTCCTCCTCCTCCTCCTCCTACTTCTACTTCTACTTCTACTTCTACTACTACTACTACTACTACTACTACTACTACTACTACTACTACTACCACCACCACCACTAACACTGCCACTACTACTACTACTACTACTACTGCTACTGCTACTACTACTACTTCTACTTCTACTACTACTACTACTACTACTACTACTACTACTACTACTACTGCTGCTGCTGTTATTTACCTTCATTGGTATTCATTTCTATGGCGTTTGGGTAAATTCATGAGACCTGGGGATCTTTACCGTTGTGTGTAGCAAGTGTTGTGATGGACGCAGCATTGTGTGTGTGTGTGTGTGTGTGTGTGTCGTGGTCTGCGGTAAGGGAGGCAAAGTTACGAGTATGTGCCGCCGAGTACCGTATGCTCGATGGATTAGATCTGTGCAAATGGTCATATTTCAGAGGGTGACACTCCCTCATCCCTTCACTGAACCTGTACCTGTCATCTTTCCTGCTTGTGTTACCTCGGGACTCTTACAAACGAATCGCATAATAGATTTACTCAATTTATTTCATTTCTAGCCTCAATCTTTCATTTATTTGTATTATTTCGTCATTTCTACTGCTTTTATCACTTTTTTGTTTCCCCTATTCTTCTCACTTACTGATGAATCTCATAGTTTGTTTCATTTCTAGCCTTAGTCTTTTAGTTATTTGTATTATTTCGTCATTTCTACTGTTTTTCTTTTCACTTTCTTGTATTGTCTACGGTCTTAAACTTTCAACGTTCTTAAAAATTCCTTCTAATTCGCGTTTTGCTGTTATTCTGGGCTTGAATAGTTCACGTGTTTGCATTATTTAGGGTGATCGTACCTCTTGATCTGCTGTATTTATCACATCTGCTTCCCCCTTTTTGCCTGACTTCGGGACTTGTACTTGAAACCCATCTGAAAATCACTCCTCTTAAACGTCTTGCTTTATTTGTGGACCCCATTTTTAAGTGCTTTGTATCATTTTGTCACTTACCTGCTTCCTAATGCTCCCAAAAAAGTGAACCTAATCTACAGTTTCCCTCTATTTCCACCTGATGTAACTGTTTCCAACTGTGAGTGTAAAGGAGGGATGTTGTGAGGGATTCAGTTGTTTTTGTTCACAACTTAGGTTTATTGTTGTGATAAAGTG
>NC_059300.1:33500234-33507734 GCF_017591435.1 Portunus trituberculatus
GAGGATGTGGTGAGGGAGAGGAAGGCAGGTGAAGATGTGGGGATAAGAATGGGAAAGTTAATGTAGCTAGGATGAGAGAGAGAGAGAGAGAGAGAGAGAGAGAGAGAGAGAGAGAGAGAGAGAGAGAGAGAGCGAGAGAGAGGTTAATGTACACTCCAGCTTCCTATTATCCATTCATCCCATTCACCCAGCCTCTCCTATACATCCCTATCAGTCAGTCTCAGTACCCTCTCCCTTCCTGTCCAGCCTCACCGCGCCCTCGCTGATAAGACTAGAGGTGTTAAGAGGACGCTGGAGAGAGGATTGAATAGCACTGTTAAACCTCCTATCTATGGGTGAGAGAGAGAGAGAGAGAGAGAGAGAGAGAGAGAGAGAGAGAGAGAGAGAGAGGGGGGGGGGAGGCGGGGGATGAGAATGATGTATACTGCAGAAGGAAAAGTTAGTGAAATAGTGTTCTCTTCCATATACGTAAAGTCTGCCTCCTCCTCCTCCTCCTCCTCCTCCTCCTCCTCCTCATTACTTTTTTGATGATGATGAGGATGGGGATTTTGTTGTTGTTGTTGTTGTTGTTAATATTATTGTTGTTGCTGAAGTTGTTCGTTTTTTTCGTCTTCTTTTTCTTCTTTTCACCTCTTCTTCTTCCTCCTCCTCCTCCTCCTCCTCCTCCTCCTCCTCCTCCTCCTCCTCCTCCTCCTCCTCCTCCTCCTCCTCCTCCTCCTCCCATGCATTATTCATCTCACATGTCTCTCCTCCGCTGCTTGCATATATTGATCTGTATTAAGTGAGCAGCTTCCTCTTTGTTCTCTCTCTCTCTCTCTCTCTCTCTCTCTCTCTCTCTCTCTCTCTCTCTCTCTCTCTCTCTCTCTCTCTCTCTCTCTCTCTCTCTCTCTCTCTCTCTCACACACACACACACACACAGCGAATAAGAAGCTACTACTACAGCTACTGCTACTGCTACTGCTACTATACAGTTCTTTTCGATTTTCCTAACACGAATAGTGGTTTTAGGAGGAAGGGAGGAGGAGGAGGTGGTGGTGGTGGTGGTGGTGGTGGTGGTGGTGGTGGTGGTGGTGGTGGTGATGAGTGGTGTTGAGGATGAGTAAGAAAAGAAAAAGAAAAAAATACTCGTGTTGGTTGTAATGAGTTGTAATGAGATAATTGTTGTGTGGTCGCACCTGAGAGAGAGAGAGAGAGAGAGAGAGAGAGAGAGAGATCGGGTGGGGGGGTGGAGGGAGGGGAGGAATGACAGGGCAGTCTTTCCAGTCATTATTTAGTGTCCAGTGCGTGTTGGTCGTTGCTCTCTCTCTCTCTCTCTCTCTCTCTCTCTCTCTCTCTCTCTCTCTCTTTAAATGGTATTTTTATTTTATAGATTTTTCTAATATTTCTCGTTTCCCTCCTCCTCCTCCTCCTCCTCCTCCTCCTCCTCCTCCTCCTCCTCCTCCTCCTCCTCCTCCTCCTCCTCCTCCTCCTCCTCCTCCTCCTCCTCCTCCTCCTTCTCCTCCTCCTTCTCTTCTTTCTCCTTCTTCTTCTTCTTTTTATCCTTCTCCTCCTCGTCCACCTTCCCCTCTCATTTTATTTACCATCACCACCGACACCACCACCACCACTACCACTTTTACTGCCATCATCATCACCACCGCTACCACCACCACCACCACTGGCGCCGCTGCCACACCACTGCCTATACAACAAGACACTTACTACATATAATTTTCTAGTCCTAACCCTAATGCACACACACACACACACACACACACACACACACACACACACACACACACACACACACACACACACACACACACACACACCGGTCCATTCACCCTTACCTTGCCTTGCCTACCTCTTGTTCTGCTGAAGCCTCGAGGAAAGAGTCTGGTTCTGCAAATCATTGTATTATTTCTTCACATTATTTATATATTTATTTTTTATTTTATTTTCACTTATTTTGTTTTTGGTCGTGGTGTCGTCCTTGGTGGTGGTGGTGGTGGTGGTGGGTGGCTCTAAATAAAAGTAAATATGAAGAGATATTAGGGATGATTTTTTAGTATTTTCACGGTGAGATGTCTGGAGATACTGTGATTTTTTCAAGAAGAATCCATCTCGTCAGGTAAATGAATACGGTTTTGCTTTTATGTGTTATTATTATCTTTTTGGTGTGATATTCATGTTTATTCGTATTTTTGTGTGTGATTTCACCTCTCAACCCTTTGAGTACCATGACACGTTTCGATATTTATCCTGCTTAGTATTTGGTGATTTTATACACCTTTAGAAATTTATTTGGCGGATCAAAATAGTAAAAACTGTGGCCATTAATCTTCTGATCTCCACAAACCCTTTCTAATGTCATTGAAATTGTCTAATCGTACACAAATCTCAAGATAAGAATGTGTTCCAGCACTGAAGGTTTTAATCTAAATGAACCTTTGTTTGATAGTCGTGTGTGTATCTTATTTCTATTCTCTAATAGCTCTTACAGTTATCAATATATATATATATATATATATATATATATATATATATATATATATATATATATATATATATATATATATATATATATATATATATATATATATATATATATATATATATATATATATATATATATATATATATATATATATATATATATATATATATATATATATATATATATATATATATATATATATATATATATATATATATATATATTTCTGATTGATTGAATAAATAGATGCTTAGCTTAATATATTCTACTTTCCAACTGTGGTTTTCGATGTTATCAATATTCCCCGAGTGATCAGACCTCGGTAAGTTGAATTAATGGGGTTTACTTTGAGACACAAATATTTTTCCTTTCAACATTAGACAACATGAGTTCAATGAATGGACGCGTTTTTATTCATTTACTTATTTATTTTTCTTTTGCTTTTTTCATGATTATAAATATTTATCTTAGCGATCAGGCCGTGTAAGATAAATGAATGGAGTTTTATTTGAGACATAGACATTGCTTTCCTGAAGCGTCAGATCTCGTAAGCTGAATGGATGGGATTTTATTTGATATATTTTACTCTTCTCTTCTTTGTTGCAGTTTTCAGGATCAGCAACATTTTTCACTGTTTTTAGACAACATGAAGTTAAATTAGTGGAGTTTTCTGCGACGCTTTATGTTTTTTTTCCTTGTGTCTTTCACCATTATCAACATTTTTCTTAGCGACTAAACTTCGTAAGCTAACATGAATGTGTTTTTTTTTTTTTCATTTTCATCATTTTATTTTTTCTATTATTATTGTTATTTTAAGAGTAGGAAGAGGAAGAGAAGATAGTGGTGATGGAGGAGGAGGAGGAGGAGGAGGAGGAGGAGGAGGAGGAGGAGGAGGAGGAGGAGGAGGAGGCGGAGTAGGAGTTAGGAGTAGGAAGTGGTGGACGACGACAACATGTGGTTAATGATATAGATCTGTCGCGTAGCGGAGAAGGAGGAGGAGGAGGAGGAGGAAGAGGAATGCAATTTTGATGTTGTCATGTTATAGAATGGGAGTTGAGGGGTGGTATTGTGTGAGGTAAGGCTGGAGTAGCGGGGCACCGTCATGTACGTTGTAATGGTGTGAGGGGCGGCATTGATATAGGCAGGTCTCTAGTACAATACAACACACACAGCAACGCTTCATGTTTGTGTTCAGTGTTCATGTGGTACGTACGTGTGTTTGTGGTCAGCATCGTCATCACGTGTAGGTCTGGCGCTTTGTTGCAGTCTCCTTCATCTCTTTTTTGTTATGTTCTCTTTGCTTTATTTATTTATTTAGTCAGTCAGTCTGCTAGTTATGGTAGTTGTTTACTTAGTCTATTTGCTGTGAGAGGGAGTTCGTTGACCGAGTGGTTGGTTGGTTAGTGAGTTGAGTCGTGTTGAACATTAAGACTTTCTTTTCTTATCTCACGTTTATTCTGTTACGTTTGTTCTGCGCTCTCGTGTCTCAAAACTAGCACCAGCAACTGTTTTTCACTCCTTGTGGTCACCATTCACAGGCGTTGGTGACGGCTGCAGTGCTGGCGGTGATGGTGGTGGCTGCATGGTCTCACTGCTGGAGTTTGTAGCTTTTGCAGGGATCATGGTGGTGGTGGTGGTGGTGCCGGTTCGAGTACTGGCGGGGGCAAAACAGGACTTTGACCCACTGAGAGTTGAGGTCACCGCTCCCTCCAGTCACGACTCCTATTTTTTCTTTTTAGCTTTACTCTCATCCCTGACCACCACCACCACCACCACTACTACCACCACCACCACCACCACCACCACCACCACCACCACCACCACCACCACCACCATCACCCTGTTTATCACGACAACAACTTCTCTAATCCCACGGGAACAGGTGGCGACAGGACATAGCAGCAGCAGAAGGGAGAGGGACGGGAAGGCGGAGGATGAGGAGAACCTGGACTAGGGGGATGGAGAGGGGAAGGGGAGGGGTAGAGGGTTGCAGCGGGTCCCTTGAGGCAGGTTTCCGTCCAGTGTTGTGGCAAGGCGCTCTGGTAATTACCACATACGGAAGAGCGCGTCGTGTCTTCCGCTTGAGGGTAGGGAAGGCGCGCGAGGCTGTTTTTATACCCGGGAGGGCAGGGAAGGGTGTGTGTGTGTGTGTGTGTGTGTGTGTGTACTTTGCACTTTTGATCCGGTGAGGAGAAAATACAGGGTTGTTTTCGCCCTTCCCTCACTAACTCCAGCTGTCAGGAACAAAGATTATATAAACCTCTTATGTGCATAGTCTCTGATCAGGAGGGTTGGCTGGCTGGCTGGCTGGCTGGCTGGCTGCCTGCCTGCCTGCCTGACTGACTGACTGACTACCGTCTACTCAGCTCGTCAAGTGTCACTAATCTCCTCGTTTTATTGCCTCTTTTGGCTCGTTCAACCCGCCAACGATGTACTTAATGTGCCTCGTGTGGTTTGATTCAGTTGGCTGTGTGTAGGGATTGGTGCAGCGATGTGGGTGTGGGTGTTGGGAGGGGGGTGAGTGTGTGTGCATGTATTTGGGTGGGTGTGTGGAGGAAGATTACTATGAATTACAGTAAAGTGGAAAACTTGGTGGTACTAGTGGTGGTGGTGAAGGAATGGCTGTGGTAGGTGCCGTGTGTGTGTGTGTGTGTGTTTGTCCTCTACTATATGTTTACACATTTTTTTTCCTCTCTATATCATTATTTTATAGAAGTGTTATTTATTTTCTATCAGTCACAATGATCCCTTAATGATATTCCCTTGTGTTGTGTTCCCCGTGAGTTGTGTTGTTCCTTAACCCAGTCCTCAGTTCTGGCTATGGAGGAAGACTCGGCGGAGGAGCTCGCCACTCGCACCGTCAGGGACATGGGCAGGATTCTCTCTCGAATGGTCGCCGACGGTGAGTACAGCTTCCATAACACTGAAGCATTGAACTCTTTATGTTATACTCTTCCTCGACATTATTGAAGTATTGAACTCTATGTTATACCTTTTCTCTACATTACTGATGCATTGAACTCTATGTTGTACCCTTCCTCTACATTACTGATGCATTGAACTCTTATGTTATACTCTTCCTCGACATTATTGAAGCATTGAACTCTATGTTATACCTTTTCTATACATTACTGATGCGTTGAACTCTATGTTATACCTTTTCTACATTACTGATGCATTGAACTCTATGTTGTACCCTTCCTCTATATTACTGATGCATTGAACTCAATGTTGTACCCTTCCTCTACATTACTTACGCATTAGATTATTACGTTATAGCCTTCCTCGACATTATTAAAGCATTGAACTCTATTTTATACCCTTCCTCCACATTATTGAAGCATTGAACTCTATTTTAGACCCTTCCTCGACATTATTGAAGCATTGAACACTTTCCTCTACATTATTGGTGCTTTGAACTCTTTATGTTACGATCTTCATCTAAAATACTGGTGCTTTTTATGCTTTTTATTTTGTGTCACGTTAAGAACGACACAACTGTTTTGATTAAACTCTCATCCTTCCTCTCATTTGTACAGCACTCGATGCCCTTCCTCTCATGTGTGTCTCTCCATGTGTCGTATTAATGTTGTTGTTTTTATGTATCAGCGAGATTGACCAAGGAATGAAATGGATGGAAGAGAAAGAAAAAAAATTCTGTTCCTAAGTCTACTCCCGTCAAAAGACTACACGAATTTATTTTATAGTCCAACACCTCTTCACCAGCTATCCTTGTTTCCCATTAATTGCATTTCTACTTCTGCTTGTCTTTTTTTCTTAATGTCTTATCTTTGCTATTCTTGTTTTTTATTTCCTGTGGGTAACTTTTTATATATCCTAAGTCTTTTTTTTTCTCTCTCTTTCGTGAATTTCTTACTGCCTCGTTCTTCGCTTTCTTTCTTTTTATCTATGTTTCCGTAGTACACTTCCATGCTTGCTCTTCTCGCTTCCTGTTTCCTTCAGATATTTCTTTTTGTTCGCCTTAAGCTCATTCTTTGTATAATGAACTGAACATTTGACCATTATGTAAAAAAGACAAGCCTGCAGTCATGTTCGAGGCACTTGGCGTAACTGTGAGGAATAATCTTGCATTAAATACGTATGATTATGTTAAGATTCGGAAGGGGTTATCATTACTAGAACTCTTGAGACAATTATTTAGTAGCGTAGAAATTCTGCAAGGAATAACCTGAAGGGAATGCATATGAATACATTTCTTGGTTCAATAGGAGTTTAATACGTACCTTGCCATTATGAAACATTCAGACCAATAGTAACGAGCATGGCTGAGGTGTGATTAGCGGAATTACGAAGCTAGAGACAAGAAAGTAATATACATCTACCATTTCTGACTGAGAGGAAGAAGAAAATTTTGTAACTTCTCACTCCTATTAAAGTGTTTTCCATCGTTCAGTTTGAAATTCGCAAGATAAATTTTTGCTACAGTAAAGCAAGCCGATGAAGAGAAGGAGGAGGAGGAGAAAGTAAAGGAGAGATGGTAGATGAAGTAAAGGGGGAATGGAAGAAGGAAGGATGGAGGAGGAGATCAAGAAAGGTGAAAAAGAAATAGAGGAGAAGGAAATTAAATGGAAGAGAAGGCAAAGGAGGAAAGAAAGGGAGGAAAACAAGGCAGAGAGAGAGAGAGAGAGAGAGAGAGAGAGAGAGAGAGAGAGAGAGAGAGAGAGAGAGAGAGAGAGGAAAAATGGAAAAAGAGAAAGGGAGGAAAATACAACTTGGATATAAAGAATAATACTTTTCTCACATTCGCGTGGACAAGAGAGAGAGAGAGAGAGAGAGAGAGAGAGAGAGAGAGAGAGAGAGAGAGAGAGAGAGAGATTCAGACAGAAAGACAGAAAAAGAGAGACAGAAATTGAGAGAAGTGGACAGAAACAAACAAGGAGACAAGGGAGTAAATATAATGGAATTCCTAAAGGTGGTAGGAGTGGTGGTGTTGGTGGTGTTGGTGGTGGTGGTGGTGGTGGTGGTGGGAATGATATGACAGCGGCAGGTGTTGGGAGTGGTGG
>NC_059300.1:33512734-33515234 GCF_017591435.1 Portunus trituberculatus
AGAGAGAGAGAGAGACAGACAGACAGACAGACAGACAGACAGACAGACAGACAGACAGACAGACAGACAGACAGACAGACAGACAGACAGACAGACAGACAGACAGACAGACAGACAGACAGACAGACAGACCCTGATCACTTTTGCTACACCTTTTTTCTTCCTTATACTCTACTACCCCTTCTTCCTATCTTAAAGTAGTACCCGCAGTATTCCTACCTCTCCCCGCCCTCCCCTGCCCTCTCCTTACCCCATGGCCCGAGGGTACAGTGCCGGCAGAGCGAGACGGGTTGCTAGCAAGGGGAGGAAGAACAGTTGAGGGGGAAAAAGAAGAAGAAGAAGAAGAAGAGGAGGAGGAGGAGGAGGAGGAGGAGGAGGAGGAGGACGCGAGCCGGGTATCGTGTTGAAAGGAACGTAGTGTTGATGAAGGGACTAGGGAAGGGAAGTAAAGAAGATGGCATTGAGAGAGGGAATGTGCATGGAAGAGGATGGGATGGGATTAGGAGAGGGAAGGAGTTAGAGGGAAGGTGGAGGAGGACGGGACCTGGAAAGAAAGGAAAGCACAGGAGTTAGATGGAAGGTGCATAAGAGAAGTAGAGAGGAAAGAAGGAAAACAATCCTAATTTTCTTGTTTTTTTTTTCCTTCGTTAGGTTAGGTTAGTATAGATTGGGTTGCGTTGCTCCAGTGCGGTGTTAAATGATCCATTGCACCTGGACGCTAGTAATTAATTTCTTACCTCTCTCGGTGACGTGGTTCTCTCTTCCCTAGTTGTTATTTTATCTTGTATCTTAGCATGACTCATGACAACCTCTGTTCCTCCTCTCCTCTCCTCTCCTCTCCTCTCCTCTCCTCTCCTCTCCTCTCCTCTCTCTTCTCTTCTCTTCTCTTCTCTTCTCTTCTCTCTCTCTCTCTCTCTCCTCTCCTCTCCTCTCCTCTCCTCTCCTCTCCTCTCCTCTCCTCTCCTCTCCTCCTCCTCTTCCTCTTCCTCTTCTTCTTCTTCTTCTTCTTCTTCTCCTCCTCCTCCTCCTCCTCCTCCTCCTCCTCCTCCTCCTCCTCCTCCTCTTTCTCTTCCTCGGGCCACTGACCTGGTACAAGAGCCGTGTCCCCCGCTATAACCTTCCATAGTAAGACTGTTGCCAGGTGAAGCGGGGAACAGGAGGAGCACGAGGCATGAGGAGGAGGAGGAGGAGGGGGAAGAGGAAAGGTAGTAGGAGGAGGAAGAGGGAAAAAGATTAAAAAGAGGAATGGAAGGAGCTGAAGGAGAAAGGAGAGGAAATATTATCGGCGATTGAAAAAAACGAATGAAATTGTCTGTGAATATACGTGTGTGTGTGTGTGAGAGAGAGAGAGAGAGAGAGAGAGAGAGAGAGAGAGAGAGAGAGAGAGAGAGAGTTACGTAATGTAAGAGAGAGAGAGAGAGGGGGGGGGGAATAGCGTGGAGTGCAGTGCAGTGGAGTGGAGTGGAGTGCGTGGTTGGCTTGAGCTCCAAACAAACGAGTAGTGAGCTGGGATAGCCTGAGTGTCGCTGGCGGAAGGTCGTTGCTCCTCCATCGTTAGAATATAAACAAGTCCTCCTGCATAATTATCTCTCTCTCTCTCTCTCTCTCTCTCTCTCTCTCTCTCTCTCTCTCTCTCTCTCTCTCTCTCTCTCTCTCTCTCTCTCTCTCTCTCTCTCTCTTCACAAGTAAATCTATACTTTTCTGTTGTTATTGTTGTTGTTGTTTTGATGGTGATGACTTCTTTTGTTGTGTAAATGGTAAGGTGATAGCAATGATGGTGGTGATGGTGGTGGTGTTAGTTACAAGGCAGGGGAAGTGGTGGTTATGATGGTCGTAGCGGTGACGGTGGTGGTGCTCTAGCCAGTATCTGCGGCGTTGATGAGAGAGAGAAGGGGGCGTGTTAGTTGATGAATAAGTGAATGGAAACGAGTCTGACGATGAACGAGTAAATGACATAGTGAGTAAGTCAGTGAGTGAGTGAATGAGTGAGTGAGTTTCCTGCAAAATCACGTATCACTCGTTACCTGGTCACGGTTTACTAGCACTGAGGAGGAGGAGAGGACTGCAGGAAGCGCCATTCTGCACAGTTTAGTGGAAAGGACACAGAAGACTGAGACACCATAGTAAAGAAAACGCGTGAAGGTGTAAGAAAACATCATGTAAAACTATACAGTGAAGACCTTGTCACAATGAGGAACTCCCTTGTCACACCGTCTTGACTCATCATGTGCCGTTATTTTTGTCACCTCTCTCCGTTACTTGTTGTGCTGCCTTGATTACAAACCTTCAGGAGTTTATTTCGTGTTATATCCTCCGTACCACCCACTGACCAACAGCAAAACCCGCCTTAGCTTCCTCACTGCGACACACAATGCTTCACACCACTAACAGCAATGGAATCTTTATAAACATCAGAGAGAGAGAGAGAGAGAGAGAGAGAGAGATTTAGGAATTTTTTGTCAGCATTATCCTATGAGGCGGCTGTGAGGGAGTGTACAAC
>NC_059300.1:33520234-33547734 GCF_017591435.1 Portunus trituberculatus
GGAACATCCTCATCAGCACTTACTGGTCTAGTTGGGCTGAAATGGTCTCATGAAAAGGAACCTTGGTCAGGAATCGGTACGTCTTGAAGCAGAACGTCTGGGTTTGTTCATGTTGACGTGTGGTGTGGTAATGTTGAAGGATGGATGAGTGGATGGCGTGATCTGGTGATAGACATGCTGGAATTTAACGGTGATTCTGATGACTGTGGCAACATGAGAAGACGGCACCACTCCTATCGTTACTATCCACCTGAGCATACTAGTGAGCGAGAGGCGGTGCAGGTGCCGGCCGCCGCTCCATTACTGCTATTGTAAGGTGTGATAAAAGGTACAGGGGAAGAAACATAAACAGATGATGAAAGCTGTAGCAAACCAGCAAACCATGAGGTCTATCCGTGGCAGTGCCTTTATAAATCATGCCGACCTGTTGCCACGTATAGTCGTTTATCTAGCTGTGTGGTAGTAAGCTGCTCATTGTGTTTGCTCTCTTCATTGTCGCATTATCTTTATCTTGGCTTTCCTATTTACATCCTTCACCTTTTGTTTTTCTTTTTACTTCTCATTCCATTTATCTTCCAGTCTTGTTTTATTTTACCTACTACACATATCTCACGTTCAGGACCTTCTCTTCTCCTTTAAAAGTCTCGGTCTTTTCTACCTTTCTATATTCGAAGTTTATTTTCTGAACGACTTCACCATGTACACCTGATTCTTCCTCTTCCTTAGAATACCATTTATATACTTCACTCTTTTCCCTTGATTTTTGTTCTCTCCTCGCTTTCACCGCCCTTGCCTCTTGAAACCGCTATTTATGTAAGAAAGCGGGTGGCGACGTTCCCTCGGGAGGCGGAGAAGCATTCCTGGCTGCACTCGTGACCGCGAACCGCCTGAGTCACGGAGTCTCACCTGAGGCGGCAGGGTCAGAGGGTGCCAGGGGGAGGTGCTGTGGTAAAGGTCAGCATAAAGGGCAGAAGGTGTGGAGAAAGCGTGAATAAAGGATGTGAGTGAGGGCAGCTGTAAGTTGTAACCTACCACAGACTCCAGGCGATGTGAGGAGTTAAGAGGGATCATTACATTACGTCCAGTGTTGGCAAGAACAGATCGATTAATAAAGAGATCGACTAATAATGTAAATGTGTTGTTTCTTGTGACATGTCGGTTGAGAGAGGCGTGAGCGAAAAGTGTGAAAGAAAAGGCAACGAAAGGCAGCTGTAATCCACAAACTCCAGGCGAGGATCATTGCGCCCCGTGGTGGGAAAAAGGGTTAGTTGATATAAATGTGTTGTGTTTTGCGACTTGTCAACTGAGGAATGAGAGAAGATAGTTAAAGGAAAGGGAGTGAAGGGGAAGTGTAAAATGTGACGCTGCGAGGAGGGAAAAGGAGATAGTTATTTTTTTCTCTAGTTTGGTCGGGCACAAGTTGTCAGTTACATGTAAGATTTCTGCTAAATAAATGTACAGGATTAAATATCTTAAAAAAAAAGGCAAATGAAAAGAATGAGTTGATCTTATGATTACTTTGTTGTAGTATTGCATAGGGAGTGTGTAACAATTCCTACCTTTACCATTCTCTCCTGTGAAATTCTGACTTGTTTGAGTCTTACAATTGAATTTCACTTCATCTTCCTGCCACACTACAATTATGTACTGGTTCTACTCTAGGCGACCAGAACTACTCCTTGCTACACCTTCGCCTGGCCCTTTACTACATACACACTCACACACTCACACTGCAACGCAACGCTCTCCTCCTACACTACTAACATTAAGTGCAGACTGTACTCATGGCGACCAAGAACGTCTTCACCTAAACTACACGCACCTAAACTCTACACACCCAAAAGGATCTCTTACACTGCTACACACACACACACACACACACACACACACACACACACACACACACACACACACACACACACACACACACACACACACACACCTCAAAGCTTTCCTCCTACACTGCTACAACTCCTCTCCTGCTGGTGGTGGTGGTGGTGGTGGTGGTGGTGGTGGTCGTGTATCACCGCACCACACTCTCCCAGCCACAGGTATCACCCACGCCTCACCCTGCTGGTCACTAACCCCACCGCCACCCTTCTTCTCGTACCCCCACACCCAACCATCCTCCCTCCTCCATCCCTGCGTCTCAGCTCACCCCTCCTCCTCCTCCTCCTCCCCCTCCTCCTCCTCCTCCTCCTCCTCCTCCTCCTCCTCCTCCTCCTCCTCCTCCTCCTCCTCCTCCTCCTCCTCCTCCTCCTCCTCCTTCTCTCCCCCTACCCCCCTTCAGCCCTAGTAATGGTGCCTCGCCAGGGTCTGGTTTAGTCTGGACAAGAGGAAAAGGTTACTTGTGGATCCTGAAATTTGCTCTGACTGACACTCTCTCTCTCTCTCTCTCTCTCTCTCTCTCTCTCTCTCTCTCTCTCTCTCTCTCTCTCTCTCTCTCTCTCTCTCTCTCTCTCTCTCTCTCTCTCTCTCTCTCTCTCTCTCTCTCTCTCTCTCTCTCTCTCTCTCTCTCTCTCTCTCTCTCTCTCTCTCTCTCTCTCTCTCTCTCTCTCTCTCTCTCTCTCTCTCTCTCTCTCTCTCTCTCTCTCTCTCTCTCTCTCTCTCTCTCTCTCTCTCTCTCACACACACACACACACACACACACACTATTCTTCTTTAAACTTTTCTCCTTCTCCACTTTAATAAAGAGTATGTATTGTTGTCCTAATCTAATCGAACTTAATCGAACCTAACCAAAGCTAATCTTATCAAATCAAATCAAACTAAACCTGACTTATCCAACACAACGTCACCAGTCTGCAGTCGCCTTCCTTACATTCCTCCTTCCCATCTTCCTCCTCGTATTGCATATCAATGACACACCGGTATCATCTTGCCACTACCGCCACCTCCACCACCACCACCACCACTACCACCACCACCATGGCTCTCTTCCACCACCCACCCACCCAAAACACACACACACACACACACACACACACACACACACACACACAGTACAGAGGAGTTCATCATAAACAAACTCCCCAGGCTCAATAATCAGGGGAGGTCAAGAAGTAATGGGTTCAAATTTGATAAAGTTTTTTTTTTTTTTTTTTCAAGGAAGAAATAGTGGCAGAAAATGTTTTATACAGAGAGCGCTTCGTGTAGACTTTGTGTGTTCCTGTTGCCTTCCTTATCATCTTACGGTCTTAATCCCTTCAGTACTAGGACTCATTTTTACCATTAGTTTTGAAATTTTTTTGACAATTTTTATTTACATTAGGAAGCATTTATGGAGGTCAGAACATTAATGGCAAGAGTCTTCACTATTTTAATACCCACACAAGTTTCTAAAGCTGTTTAAAATCACCAGAATAAATATGAAAAAAATGTCATGGGACTGAAGAGATGAAGGTAATGAGTAGTGGTGCCAAGGAAAACAGACACAGGATAAACATTGTCGAGCTTTACTCCTTTGGTTCCTTCGTCTCATTCATCCTTCGTAGTGGGGAGGAGGTGGCGGCACTGGCGGCAGGGACAGCGGCAGCCTGGCGGTGGCGAAGGGACGTGTTGGGAATGAAAAGCAAGAGCGGACGTACATGAGAGAGAGGGAGTGATGGGGACAGTGGGTGGAGAGAATCAGAGAGGCAGAAGGAAGTTGGGAAAGGATGAGGGGGAGGGGATGGAATGGGCTACTATTATGGAAAGGAAGGAAGGAAGGAAGGAATAGAGGGAGGGGGTGGTGGTAAGGATAGATATAGAGGGATTTGTTGATGATGTCATAGAAGGGAAGAAGGAATAGGTAGAGTAGCGGGGGGACTGGTGCTAAGGGAAGGAAGAAGGAAGGAGGAATAAACAGAAAGAAGACTACTGTTGTTAAGGAAAGGAGAGATTAAGAAAGGAAGTAGGAAAAAGCTGAAATAAGACTAATTATGCTAAGAGAAAGAGGAATGAGGGAAAGGAGAAAGGAATCAACATAAATAGGGCTACTGTAACTAAGGAATGGAGAGAAGAAAGAGAGAGAGAGAGAGAGAGAGAGAGAGAGAGAGAGAGAGAGAGAGAGAGAGAGAGAGAGAGAGAGAGGAAGGAAAGAAGAATGTATATATATAAGGATTGGTGCTTAGGAAAGGAAGGACGGAGGATAAAGGAAGAAAGGAAGAATAAAAGTAAAGACTGGTGGTGTTAGGGAGAGGAAGAGGAGGAGGAATATAAGCAGAGACAGCGGGTAGAGAGACGGGGAGTGGATGGGGTGCTGGGAAGGGAAGGAGAGGACTTGAAGAAGGAGGAAGAAGAGGAGGAAGGAGGTGGAGTCCATTGAACCAGGAAACTCTAAGGAAGTGTGGGACATCCACACAGTGGCTCTTCCTTACCGTGGATTTTATCACACACACACACACACACACACACACACACACACACACACACACACACACACACGCACACGCACATTGCTATCTCTATTATGATAATATATTTTTTGTACCACCTTCCGTAACTCCCAAGTCTTTCCTTGCCCCCCTCCCTTCCCTCCTTTCTCTCTCTCTCTCTCTCTCTCTCTCTCTCTCTCTCTCTCTCTCTCTCTCTCTCTCTCTCTCTCTCTCTCTCTCTCTCTGTTTCCTATGCTTATTATGTTTTGTTTACTTTTCGTGCAGTTTTAGTATTGTCTGCTTAGTTAGTTTGTTTGTTTGTTTATTTGCTTGGTTATTGTTGGTGTTCATGTTGGTGTTAGTAATGGTGGTGGTCTTGGTGTAGAAGTTGTCGCTACTACTACTACTATTACTACTACTACTACTACTACTACTACTACTACTACTACTACTACTACTACTACTACTACTATCGAGTATCATTTCAAATCTTTAAGTCACATTGTAAAAAAAAATGAAACCTGCAAGCTCAATGATTTATTTTATACGACAGGAGAGACTCACTCGTCTCTGACCTCAAGTCGAGAACAAAGTGAGAAGAAAGGAAGGATGTTGCGTGGCTCACCTTCACTATTTCGTGGACTGGCTCACTTCAACATTGATAACTAAGATGGGTAGAGCTTGGACGCTTTAGTTAGTTTAGTTACCGGTGTTTAGCTTGCCTAATTTGTAACAGTGGCTGACGAAGAAGCCACTTGAAAGCCATCACTAACTCGAAAAGAAGGAAAAGAAAAGAGAAAAAAAAGAAAGGAAACTCATGAGGGAACTGAAGCACTTTTTTTTTTAATTTGTCGGAGTGAAAGCACGAACAGGATCTGCTCGCGTGGAGGAGAAATGCGCAGTCTAGTCTAAGGTATAAAAGTTTAAGCCGTTTTTACACACATGAGTACACGCGAGGCACAAGTGCGTATTGACGGAAACTAAATAGTGGTGTGTGTGTGTGTGTGTGTGTGTGTGTGTGTGTGTGTGTGTGTGTGTGTGTGTGTGTGTGTGTGTGTGTGTGTGTGTGTGTGTGTGTGTGTGTGTGTGTGTGTGTGTGTGTGTGTGTGTGTGTGTGTGTGTGTGTGTGTGTATGTGGTGGCTGGGTGGCTGGGTAGGCGGTTACCTCATAAGTGTTACAAACTTCTAGAAATAATCAGACAATAAGCAAGTAAGTGGATGGAGTATATTATGGGCAGGTGGGTGGGGAGGGGATGGTAACTCAAAGCTGTGAGGAACTCTTAGAAACACTCAGACAAGAAGCAGGAAAGTGGATTTTATTACTCCAATTTTTATTACTGCATCTCCTGTGGTTTTAATCTTCTCTTCCACACTATCTCCTCCTTCCTGTTCATTCTTCAGCTCTTCCTCTTCCTGTTCACCGTCTGCCTCGGGTACCGTCTTTCACTGCTGTTATTCCCTCCTGCTCCTCCGCTTCCTCCCCTTGTCTTTATAATAGATAGTGTAGAAGACCACAGATAGCGTAGTGAGGACTAGCAAGTCTGTTTGTTCTTCATTCGTGATTTGTTGTGATGCTCCTCCCTTGCTGTCAACACACAACAGTTCAACAATTCACACCGTTCCGTGACGCATGACGGACGAACACATAGCCGTCCATTCCTAGTAATATTTGTCAGGTGTGGTGAAAACAGTGCTGGTAATATGATAGGGAGTCCAATACACTTACCGTCAACGATACACGGACACCAGACATATTTGGAAAGCATTCATAATCCGCAGTCCTGATATTTCCATAAGATAACAATAAAACGTTGAAATTTGAGATAAGTTATGTGTTTGATTCAGCCAGTAGTCGCTCTGCATTTCTGGAGCAGCAGCATCTTTGTCAGCCATCTAAACTCGCTTCTCTATGGGGTCATTGGCACTGGCACTGTCCACCTTCTGCCTTGGGTATTTTCTTCCCTCAGGTCAGTTTCATTTCTCATTCTGCCATCGGAACTCTATTATCCTCTTTCATATTCTACCTGCCTCCACCTCCATTACCTGTCCCACCGTGTCCTGTTCTGCCCTTTTCCAGCAGGTCATTGTGCTCTTCTATCTTCAAACCTTCAGTCTTTCTCTCTCTCTTTCTTCCTGCGTCTTCTACATCCACGATTCTTCTATAATCGTGGTGGTCGTCTCCTGCTTGCATGACATGGCCAGACCATTGCAGTCTTCTTTCTTGTTCTTACTTTCCTTTGAACTTCCGGAGCAATATAACGGGTTTTAATTACCTAATGGTCAGGTCTCCGGCTGCTTACGTGTCTCTAATGGAATAAATATGCGCCATAGAGCTGAGTAATGAGTCTTGTTTTTGTTTTTCTTAATTTAAGCCAACTTCTTTGAACCGAAACTTATTATCATAATCCACGGACAACACGACTGTGGAGACGAGTATCTGCCGTGGAACATTCCATTGAAGAGAAGCTAATAAGACGGGAGCAACCACTGGACAGACAGACAGACAGACAGACAAAAGGTTCATGTGAGTGAACCTCCTCTGGTGCGATGACGCCAACTTTGGAGAGCGGGTGGGTGTAATACGCATAAGAAACTGCTGTAAGGAAAACAGTGAGAGAAGAAAGTTCATTTGTAATGAATGCGTTTGTGGGAAAAGAAATGTATCATAATCGGATAGAATAGTTTGGTGTGGTTATGAGTGCGTGTGTAGGAAATGCAGCATGGTTGGATCAAGCTGGTTTGTCATTAGTACGTGTTAGGAATCCGTTTGTGGTGGGGAATGGTGTGAGTGGACAGAAATAGTCTAGTTTTGTTATCAGTGCGCTTGTAGCGGAAAAAATAACACAATTACTAGATGAAAATACTCTGATTTTACGATCTCTGCGTTTAAGAGAGAGAAAAAGCATAAGTGTGTTTGCTGGCGGAAATTGAGTACTTTGGCGAGACTCCTTGAGGCCAACGTTTCCTTAGGCAACAGCTGCGAGAAACAACGTTAAATACTGCATGAAGTGTTGCAGCGACGCGCGCCACATCTTGGCTCAGTTACTGGTGCCCATGCCTGGAAGAGAGAGTTATTGTATTTGCTGTTCTGGTCAATGTATTTGTGACGGCATGTTTTGCTTGGGAGTGTTGCTGGCAGTAAAAGTGTGCTCAGATCAGTGTTTATCATATCTCCATCAATGTTGTATTTAATGCTCCGTGTCTCTCCTATTCTTTAGTATTAACAAAGGAGTGAGTTAGAGAGATGGAGGTCCGTTAGATATCGGTAACAATTATAAGTGGTGTTTGTATTCATAAAATAGTGTTGGTTGGTGCGGAAGTCTTGTAAGATGGTGAGCAGTGCGTAAAATATTATTGGCTGTTAGCTTTTATTTATTAGAGCAGGTGTGTGTGTGTGTGTGTGTGTGTGTGTGTGTGTGTGTGTGTGTGTGTGTGTGTGTGTGTGTGTGTGTGTGTGTGTGTGTGTGTGTGTGTGTGTGTGAATACTTTCAGAAAATGTGCTAAATCAATAACTTGGATTCTTTTTCCTTTTTTTTTTTTTTTTTTGTCATTTTAGTTCCCAGTTGATAAAATAAACAGCTACATTTTAGCACTTATAAATGATAAAAGCTTGGAATGCCAAGTGGATGATCTGAATTGTAAAAAAAAATTGGGAGTTAATGATATAACTGAACATTTCCTCTGCATGAAGTGTTCAGCGCAGGAACAAGTGCAGTTTGTTCACCCGCTTTCTTCACCTGCTGCGGGGAAAGGAGCGGGCGGCAGGCACTCTCACCCATACGAGTAGTAATCTCTGAGTAATTATCTCTAAACAAGGGAACTGTCGCATTAAGAGCAGCATAGGAAAGTCACCTGAGCAGTCACTCTTGTTTCTCTCAGCAATTATCTGAAGTAAAGGAAAGGGTTTAGAGAATTACAAAGTCACCTGGGCAGCTACCATAGAGATTTCCTGTTGTTCTCCCCTGGATCTCGCGGTGCTTCTGGTTCTTCCCCCTCCGTCTTCCTGCAGGTGACGAGCGTGCAGACGTGACATTCCCACTCACAGGAGGCGGCGTGAGGGCAGCACCACCTCTTTGTCAAGTGTGGTTTTGAAAGGAACGGGAAATTGACTAGTTTGCCAGGAAGCTGCAGCCATTAACACAGGGAAGAACTAACCACTTGAAACCAGCTCCGGCTCCGGCACACTCTTTCTCTCTTAATATTAACAAATATTCATTGCAAAAACAAAAACAAAAAAACAGAGACCGGAAGAAATTTGTTCCTAAATAGACTGGCAGGAGAATGGAATGAACTCAGTAATCAGCGTGTTAGGCTCGAGTCAATAAGAAGCTGTACAAGAAGACTAGACAAATTTATGGGTGGGGATGAGAAGTGGGAATAGGTAGATGGATTCAGGCTTCGCTATGTATAGGTTCAACCTCTTCAATATTGGGATGTATTTTTACCGTGAGTTATGTTTACGATTAGACGATTTCATTGACATTACGAAGGGTATGTGGAGGTCAGAAGACTAATGGCCAGAGTCTTTAGTATTTTGATGCCCACATAAGTTTCTGAAGCTGTATAAAATCACCAAATAGTAACTAAAATGAGTATGAAAATGCGTCATAGTACTGAAGGGGGTTAATAACTTCTTGCAGCTCCCGTTGTTTTTTCTTCCCTTATCATTCTTACATTCTCTGACACATAAGTGTGTTGAATTTACTCTCCATTCAACGGTTTACTCAGCACAGAGTTTACGTTCTGTGGTCGCCTTTATCTTGCCATCCTTTCCACTCGAGTTTTGAGGAAGAGTCGTGGTGGAAACAAAAACTCGCAGTGGTTTAAGAGAAGAGAAATGAGGGAGATGCTATTAATGGCTGGCTATCTCCACACCCGCATCTCTCTCTCTCTCTCTCTCTCTCTCTCTCTCTCTCTCTCTCTCTCTCTCTCTCTCTCTCTCTCTCTCTCTCTCTCTCTCTCTCTCTCTCTCTCTCTCTCTCTCTCTCTCTCTCTCTCTCTCTCTCTCTCTCTCTCTCTCTCTCTCTCTCTCTCTCTCTCTCTCTCCTCCCAGCAAGATATATTGTCGACTACCGTGCAATCAAGACCACCTTACTACTTTTTTTATAAGCACACACACACACACACACACACACACACACACACACACACACACACACACACACACACACACACACACACACACACACACACACACACACACACACACACACGTCTCCTCTCAGTCCTTACATTCTTTCCCTCCCTCCTCTCATTCCTCCCCCTCCCTCGCTCTTCTCATTCCTTCCCATTTTTCGTATGTCTAGTGAGGGAAGGAAGAGGAGAGTAGTAGTATTCTTGCACAAAAACTCCGCACATTAACGTGCTGTATTGGTAACGGATATCCTTTCCCACCCTGTCATTGCAAAGTGAACTAAGAAAGACAGGTGGTGATATATGTTAACCAGTATTCTCAGTTTGTTTCTGGAACTGCTTGCCATCTTCTGTATTTAATTCTACCTGTGATTTGAAGGCCATCGTGATTAGTGTTTCAAGACACCTCTCAATGTAATTTTAGACTTAGTTTCACACTGTTCTCTTTAGATACTGACACTTTCAATAACACATTTATCACCCTAAATTCGTTATCTGTAGCTAAAACTCCTTAAAAAGAATGCCTCTGAAATGGTGTTGTGAAGTGGAAAGCACCATGGAGATGAGGCAGTAGTTGAGAGGGAGGCTGGGCGGCGTGACTGGCTGGGTGGGTCGGTGGTTGGGCGGCTGGCTGACTGGTGGTGGTTGGCTCACTGGTGGCTGGCGGGTGGTGGGTGAGCAAAGAAGGGAATGGCTTTCACTCAGCGTACAATTGTCTGGGTTCGCCTTGAATATGCCACGAGCCACGACCTCCCCTTGTCTCTCGTCATCTTCGCCACGATGTCTCTCCGTCTGAAAGCGTGAATCATTCTGACTGGTGTGTGTGTGTGTGTGTGTGTGTGTGTGTGTGTGTGTGTGTGAGAGAGAGAGAGAGAGAGAGAGAGAGAGAGAGAGAGAGAGAGAGAGAGAGAGAGAGAGAGATCAGAGAGAGGGGGTCAACGTGAATGTGAGGCAGGGTCATGAACAGCACCTTATCTAATTCAGTAATACATGAGGCCACTTGATGGACTGGGTCACCTGCCCGGCCACTCAGGCGTGCGGACGTCCTCACACACATACACACGCACACACACGCACACGCACACACACACACGCACGCACGCACGCACACACACACACACACACACACACGCACGCACGCACACACACACACACACACACACACACACACACACACACACACACACACACACACACACACACACACACACACACACACACACACACACACACACACACACACCGGGCAGTCACCAATCACTGCTACCCTGCACTCCGATCGTAAGAATGATCTAATGACCGCATTGCGGAACACAAGCAAAAGTATAACAGAAGTGAGAGAGAGAGAGAGAGAGAGAGAGAGAGAGAGAGAGAGAGAGAGAGAGGGATGGGGCAGCATACAATCGGGTACGTACAGCTCCTCTGAGACATCTCAGGCGTGGTGCGTCACGGGTACGTTTTGTGGACAAGTGTGCGGGATATTGAGTCTATCGACTAGCACATTATTGTTCACTGGCTGCGTTGATTATGTTGCGCCAAACAGCCTCACCCCACTCATTATTCAGCAATGAATTGGTGCAGTCAGTAGAGGTGGAGGCGAGGGGCAGCTCACCCTGGTGGAAAGGAGTGCGGGGACCCCAACGCCGACAAGTGGTAATCCACAAGTGGCTGGCTGCCTGGCTGGGCGAGAAGGGACAGTGAGGAAGGGGGGTGGGGGACAAGGTAACGGGTCGCCGGCTGCTGCCGCCTCCTGCCGACAAGAACATAAGGCAAGACTTGTGGCGGCAGCAGCAGCAGCAGCACGACCTCCCTGTTTTCCCAGAGGGCGCGCCACCAGCCATGAATGGCAAACAGACAGTGTTGGATCTGTCATCCCGCCGTAACCACACTGCCTGCAGCATCTCGGGCCGTGTTTGCCTGATTTCCTCCTTCATGATGAGTTGTAGTGCGTGTTTCCTTCTTAATCCGCTGTATCGCACTGGTGGGCGGAGGTACGCGTGGTGGCAGGGAGGAGAGAGGCAGGACGCCGCAGGGCCTGTGTGGAGTGTGGTGAAGAGCAGCGTCAGTGTGTGGTGGGTGTGTGGCATCAGTGTTGCCTCCCGGCAGCTACCCTGCGACCAACAGGTTCCTGGCCCTGATGGTTCTCCTTTACAATCACCACCACCACCACCACCACCACACGTTCATGGGCAACTTGTTTACCTTCGACATGAGAGATGCTTTGCCCCGTCTGTTCAGCGAGTGATTTGGCAATGCTTATGTTTCCTTCCTGACTTCGTCTGCCACCACAGAACATTGCAACCTTAACCTCCACAAACACAACCATAGCCGCTCCGCTACCGCACACCACACAACACCACTAATCCTCCTCCTCGTCCTCGTCCTCGTCCTCCTCCTCTCCTCCTCCTCCTCCTCCTCCTCCTCCTCCTCCTCCTCCTCCTCCTCCTCCTCCTCCTCCTCCTCCTCCTCCTCCTGTTTTAGATTTTCCTTTTCTTTCTTTCATGTTGTTGTTGTTGTTGTTGTTGTTGTTGTTGTTGTTGTTGTTGTAGTTAGTAGTAGTAGTAGTAGTAGTAGTACTACTACTACTACTACTACTACTACTACTACTACTACTACTACTACTACTACTACTGCTGCTGCTGCTGCTGCTGCTGCATCATCATCATCATCATCATCATCATCATCATCATCATCACTGCATCTTTGCTTCTAACACACAAGCCAGTCAGTTATTCCTCCAGTCAACTAGTGAGTGAGTCAGTCAGTCATAGAGCAAACACTCGATCTAACCCAACCACTGGCGAGCGACGAGTAAATACGGGTTTTTGGATACCTTGCCTCGCTTGTCTGTACGAGAAGTAAATCCCGAGGAAGAACTTTTGAGATGAGGAGGGTGTGACGGTGGTGGTGGTGGTGGCGGTGGTGGTGGAGAGATAATGTTCATGGAAATGGCGAGTGGGATGGAGAGGAATGGTGATGGTGATGGTGGTGGAAGGAGTGTTATAGTCGATAAGCCTGGCATAGGGGCGGCGTGAAGGTATGTGGTAGTGGTGGGGGTAGTAGTAGTGGAAATGTTGAATATCAGTGGAATAAGAGTGTGTGTGTGTGTGTGTGTGTGTGTGTGTGTGTGTGTGTGTGTGTGTGTGTGTGTACAGTGGTGGAGGAGTTTAATTATTATTATTTATTATTATTATTATTATTATTATTATTATTATTATTATTATTATTATTATTATTATTGTTATTATTATTATTATTATTATTATTATTATTATTATTATTATTATTATTATTATTATCTAATTGTGAGAGGAGATGAAATTTGAATATGTAGATAATTTTGACATGCGAAAAGACTATAAAAAATGTTCATGCTTTACAAGTTTTTCCTGCTAACATTTATCATCATCATCATCATCACTATTATAGTCATTATGGATATCTCAATGACTCTTTAGAATGGAGATCGGTTAATTAAAGAAAAGTGCATGATGATAAAAAGAAATATTAAACATGGGATGGTGTATGAGTGACGGGGAGAAAGAGAAGGACTGAGATGACAATATTGGAAAAGGAGAGAAATTAGGGAAGTTTGCTGAAAGAACAAGAGTAAATATATAACTTATGATTCTATAAACGAAAGGAAAAGGTGTAAGAATTGAGAAAAAAAAGTGAAATCAGAGAGATTGTGAGAGAGAGAGAGAGAGAGAGAGAGAGAGAGAGAGAGAGAGAGAGAGAGAGAGAGAGAGAGAGAGAGAGAGAGAGATCCAAGTCAATATTGATGTGTAGAATGAACATCAGTCAATCTGACAGTCTTGGCGGCGGTGGTGGTGGTGGTGCTATAGTGGTGGTGGTGGTGGTAATAATAGTTATGGAAGGAAGAACAGCGACGGACATTCCCTCATTCACCGGTGTCTGTGGAATGCAAGAGGAGGCCGCCACTGCTACCACCGCCGCCACCGCCGCTCACTTAGGTGTTCTGTTCACCGGCACTGATTGGTCCAGTGTTCCCGCAGGTGTCTCTTCTTGTGCCACACTTTTTAGCGAACTTTTCATACTCCTCTCTGACCTGAGTCGCGGCGGACAATTCTGGGAAGCTGTGGTGTCATTGTGTTTCCAACAAGATTACAAGTCCCGGATTCTCGGAGACGCAGGGACGTGGGAGAGGGGTCAGGGAGGGAGGGAGGGAAGAAGGATAAGATGGAGGCAGGAAAGGTACAGGAGAATACCAAGCTTTATAAGAGACGTGACCGACCCTCGTGTGTGACTGTATGAGAGAGAGAGAGAGAGAGAGAGAGAGAGAGAGAGAGAGAGAGAGAGAGAGAGAGAGAGAGAGAGAGAGAGAGAGAGAGAGAGAGGGAGAGAGAGAGAGAACACCAGTTCAAATAAAATACACCGTGTAAAAGCAAAAATTTCATTATATATTTCGGCGAAAAACGGAGGAGCTACACAAGGAAGAGGAGGAGGAGGAGGAGGAGGAGGAGGAGGAGGAAGATGAAACGAAAAAAAGGAAATGGATGTTGATATTGCATACGGGAAATACTTTAGTATATTTATAAGCGCTGACAAGGGACTGTGGTGATGATGGTGGTTGTGGTGGTGGTGGCTGTGGTGGTAGGATGAGGCAGGAGAAATGTTAAGGAGGGTGATGACATTTAGAAGGAAAGAAAAGTGAGTGAGAGGGTGACTGAGCCGCATGGAGGAGGAGGAGGAGGAGGAAGAGGAGGAGGAGGAGAATGTTTGATGATGCAGGGAAAGGAATAGAGAGAGAGAGAGAGAGAGAGAGAGAGAGACTCAATACTATCTGATAAGGCTACAAGTCTATTTTATATTAAGATTTGACTGATGGTAATGATAATGATGGCCATGGTCATGATGATAAATGCTGATGATGATGATGATGATGATGACACTGATTATGCATTGCTGTGACGCCTTATGTGTGTTGAAGAAGAGTGGAGCAACAAGTGAGTGCTTCCCCATGCTCGCCCACACCTGCTGGGGATTTGTGGGGGATGAGGCGAACAACAGCTGCTGCCTAACATTGGCCCGTATTCAGAAACGTTTTGCTCTCTCACCACGACTATTCTCAAGGGCCACGGAGATGATTAGCGGGGTTTTCAAGAATGTTTTTCCAGGTAACAATGTAAAAGGCTTGTCATTCTGCCTCTAGAAATATAAAAACACTTTAACAAATTCGTGTAAATTTCAATAAAGTCTTTTGAAATACTGGAGGTGAAGCAAAAAAGTGTTTGAGAATACGATGTGCTAACTAACGCTGCCCAACGCTTCATCCCCATCTCCCATCCGCTCTCATTCACTGCCTTCCTGCAAACACAATACCATTCATTGTCAGCGATGATACCAAACTTAGGTATTGTGGTTTTAGGATCGTGTGTGTGTGTGTGTGTGTGTGTGTGTGTGTGTGTGTGTGTGTGTCGGGTTTTCTTGCAACATCCTCCGATTTCTTAATACCGGTGACCGTTCTCCTTGCACCAGTCTCGCTTTTAGGGGCAGGTTTTCATTCACACACACACACACACACACACACACACACACACACACACACACACACACACACACACACACACACACACACACACACACACACACACACACACACACACACACACACACACACACGTAAACATTTCCCTTTTACCTTTAATTTTTGTGCATTTAATAGCCTTTTGATTCTGAACAACTGTTATGTATTCTGTTAGTATATGTTTCTCGACTTACTGATCAGTGCGCTGCCACTCTATCGTCTGTGTGTGTCTGTGTGTGTGTGTGTGTGTGTGTGTGTGTGTGTGTGTGTGTGTGTGTGTGTGTGTGTGTGTGTGTGTGTGTGTGTGTGTGTGTGTGTGTGTGTGTGTGTGTGTGTGTATGCTGAAGCTTACCGCCTGGATGGTTCACGCCAGTCCTATACACAACACCGGAAGTCTACCATAGCTACTCTGTCTTGATCAGGAGCTCAGGAGATGGAGGAAGGAGAGGAAAGCTAGTAAGGCAGCAATTTCGTCAGCGGGGAGTCAGTCACGTCCGAGTCTGCTGTGGGTGCTTTATTTCCTCCCCTCCCTGATTCACAATATTTGTGGAATGTAGCGATCGATGAGCGGGCCGCGTCTCTATATGGGCGGCGACTTTGGGATGGGAGGAAGTCGCAGCGTGCTGGAAGTCATGTGTTGTTTTATCTTATGGTGGTGATGGTGGTTGTGGTGGTGTGTTTGGAAGGCAGTTGGAAGGCAGGGAACAGTGTGTTTGTTTTTATTTTATTTTATAGATCATTCAGAGATACACACTAAAGTAGGAGGAGGAGGAGGAGGAGGAGGAGAATGAGAATGAGGAGAATGAGGATGAAGAGGAGAAGAAGGAGAAAGAGGAGGAGATTTTTAAATCTTTGGAGAGGATTTACTGCTCATAAGAGAGAGAGAGAGAGAGAGAGAGAGAGAGAGAGAGAGAGAGAGAGAGAGAAATCTTTACTCTAAAGACAGAAAAATGTGTCAAATAATTTGCTCTCTCTCTCTCTCTCTCTCTCTCTCTCTCTCTCTCTCTCTCTCGTTCAGTTGTATGGTCATTTTTTTCATCTTTTTTCCGACTCAGTGATCTTTCGTGGGTTTCCTTCTTCCTTCCTCTCTCCTGTGTTTTTTTTCCTCAATCTCTTTTCCTCTCCTCTCTTATCTTCTTTTTACTTCTCATTTCCTTTTTTCCTTTTCTTTTCTTCTCTTGTCCTTTTCTTCCTTTGTTATGTTATGTACTCTGTTTGTCCAATTGATGATTTTTGATGACTCCTGTTTCTTCAGTGCTCATCTTTCTTCTCATCCTCATCCTCACTTTGCTCCACCAGTTCTTCCTTTTCCTTCCTGTTACTTGTCCTGCTGCTGTTCCTTCCTCTTATGTTCTTCTTTCTTATTCCCTCTCAATTTTTTTTTCCTTGCTGTTATCCGTCTTCATAATGTTCATCCTCCTTGTACTTTACCTTATGTTGCTTCTCTTTCTCCTCACCTTGTATGGTCGTATTCGTCGTCTGCCTTCTCCTCCTTCTCCTCTGTTTTCCTGTCTCTTAATATTGCATTAGACCACAAACTCCCTCGTGTGGGGCAGTAGATCTGTTGCTGTTTGTTCTTCCATTGTGATCCTCCTTGGTCCTTCTCCTGCTGCTCCTCTTCCTCCTCCTCCTCGTGGGAACAAAAGTGGGCTGGCTCCTGCTGTCGAAGCATCTGTCGGAGCGTGACTTCTCAAGCGGACTTCCACCCACACCTGATGACTCCTGTGGGAATCTTAGTGCCGCACCGACCACACTCTCACATATTACTCTCTCTCTCTCTCTCTCTCTCTCTCTCTCTCTCTCTCTCTCTCTCTCTCTCTCTCTCTCTCTCTCTCTCTCTCTCTCTCTCTCTCTCTCTCTCTCTCTCTCTCTCTCTCTCTCTCTCTCTCTATCAAATCCACGTGCACTCTCTCCATCTTACGCACCGTGCCTCCTCTCTACAGGTAATTCACGTACTCACGCACACACGCACTCATTTCACCCACGCACCACACGCACCACACGCCACTGCCCTCACCTCGTCACGCTCTGCCACAAACCTTCACTCTACTGCCACGCCTCGCATCGTAACCTCCCCGTCACTGGTCACTGCACGTTACACACTTTTCCTCCTCCTCCTCCTCCTCCTCCTCCTCCTCCTCCTCCTCCTCCTCCTCCTCCTCCTCCTCCTCCTCCTCCTCCTCCTCCTCCTCAGACACTGCCATACATCACATTCGTCACATCGGAGAGCTCCTTCCGATGTCTGTAAATCACTCATCCACCTCTTCCACTTCTTTGGGCAACACGACACACTCCACAACTTCTCATCTACCTTCCACAGTACCACGCATCATTTTAATCACACACACACACACACACACACACACACACACACACACACACACACACACACACACACACACACACACACACACACACACACACACACACACACACACACACGATTGAATCTCCCACGGCGTCCTACTTCTCTCCTCTAAAACCACACGCCACAATACCAGAGCACCACAACACCACAGCACCACATCCCAGCGCAACCAAACACCATAACTCCACGCCACAAAGTACCACACGACACTAGATTATGTCGCACCTTAGTAATTAATGGGAAAAATAACATGGCTGTCCTTTACAACTAGTTACTCAGAATTATAACCGTGATGTTCTGAGTGTCTCGATCCATTGCAGTCACGGTCATTATCTCTTCCCTGCAAACATCAATGCACCACATCACATGATATTATTCATGTCACGTCACGTTACACGCGGCCACATCTCTGCATAAATGTGCACCTAACACAGCTGTTTACCGCCTCACCGCCAGTCACCACACCACACTGCTGTCACCGCGACGATCCCCCCATTCCACAGTTCTTCTCCACAGAGAGAGAGAGAGAGAGAGAGAGAGAGAGAGAGAGAGAGAGAGAGAGAGAGAGAGCTGGAAAAAAAATCAGAAAAGTTTAAGAACCCTTCGCCTGCTGCCTCACGCGAAGGTACTCGAGCGTGACGTGAAGATCCAATGCCTTCTTGTTCTTTCCTTTGGTACAAGCATGCCGTGTGGTGTGCCGTGTGGAAGCCTCAGCAGCAGACTTTTTGACCCCGGGGAGGCTGTGTGTGATAAGTTGCTCCGTTTGATGCCAAGTGAAAAATGAATGGTGAAGAATTAATAAGTGTTGAAAATCCTCGTAAGTGCTATGTGTGTGCCTTGATGTCTTCACTCCCAATTAATTAAAGCTACTCTCTCTCTCTCTCTCTCTCTCTCTCTCTCTCTCTCTCTCTCTCTCTCTCTCTCTCTCTCTCTCTCTCTCTCTCTCTCTCTCGAACGTGCAAGTCTCACGGGAACCTTTAAGATCGTGAGACCGACTGGCCGCGGCTGAGTCTGATCATGACGGCACCGGTTTTTGGCGATGGTCAAGTTGTTTTTCACCTTTAGAGCGCCGAGAGAGGCGGGAAGACAGAGAGACAGAGAAGTGGAGGTAGAGAAGCACTAACGCAGAAATAAAGAGGCAGATAAGCAAGCAGGCAAAGAAGCAGGCAGGCAGTGAAGAAGGCAGACTGAGAAACAGAGAGACAGGTAGGCAGGCAGAGAAGCAGATAGATGGAGAGGCAGGCACGCAGAAAACTAGGCAGTCAGGGAAACAGGCAGGCAGGTTCGCTGCATGGCAGAGAGATGGATAGATGGTCTGCCTGCCTGTCTGCCGCTGGAATAGTGTGGTTATAATTGTTTTCTTATGAGGCAAGGTGGAAAGAGAGACAAGGGCGTGGCTGTCATGACGCTGTGTTTTCCTCCCCTCGCTCCTCACCTGCACGTGACGGCACCGTGGCGATTACAGCGGGAGATGGTGGTGGTGGTGGTAGTGGTAGTAGTAGTAGTAGTAGTAGTAGTAGTAGTAGTAGTGAGCGTACGTAGGTAGGTAATGGTGTCCGCCGCACCGTGACGAAGGTGAACGTGCCTTTATTAGTGCCGCGGACCAGGTGATGGGCGGCGAGGGGCTGGAAGACGTGTTCCTCTGTTGCTACCATTACAGCCGTGTAGCGGGCGTCGTGTCCCAGGGGCAGCTCGCCGGCCGGTGGTGGAAAGGGGCGGCACATGGCTCATTGCTCTGGTTTCCGTCTTCTTCTTCCTTTTTGCTCACCTCCCTGCAGTAGTGCATGGTGGTGCTGCAGCTGTTGGCTCTTGGCTAATATTATTCCGTTTTTCTCTTGGTTGTTCCTCGTTGACGCTTCTTTCCCCAGAAACTGTGAAATGTTTGTCATTCTTATGCTCTTCCTTTTTTCGTGGCCGTCATTCTTTATGTTCGTTTTCTTGCTTTGCTTGAAATTTCCTGGAGTCTGCAGTTTGTGCAGGTGCTTCACATTCTTTACTGTTTCTGTCTATTCTCATGGTTCATTTCAGTCGTGATTTCTTTTCACGTTTAAATTGTTGCTTCATAATGTCTTAACTCAATGATAGATGAGTAAAATTACTTCTATTTTCCTCCACTCCTAGCTGCTTGACAATTTTGTTTTGTCTTTCCAGGACACAGATTCGTGTTGCCAGAATCCATCATGATCAGACTAGAGCCCGGCATCTGGTGAGTACACACACTCAGACACTCACAACGAATTTCTTTTTTCTTCTTTTTTTCTTCTTCTTCTTCTTCTTCTTATTATTATTATTATTATTATTATTATTATTATTATTATTATTATTATTATTATTATTATTATTATTACTATTATTCTTAATGTTATTATCATTATTACTATTATTATTGTTATTATTATTATTATTATTATTATTATTATTATTATTATTATTATTATTATTATTATTATTATTATTATTATTCCTCTTCTTATTATTATTATTCTTATTATTATTATCATTATTATCATTATTATCATTATTATTATTTTTTATTATTATTATTATTATTGCTATTACTACTATTATTATTATTACTACGTAAAAGAAGCTCTACCCTTGGACAACAAAAAGAGGTTGAAAAAAGTGTCCACTGTGCTGCCAGTCCTTAGCGGGAACAGTCAAATGCATGAGATCGATAAACAGATGGATAGACAGACAGGTTGGTAAGGTAGGTACAGATGGATGACTAGTAGATACACATGTAGACAGACTGATAAGATGAATGGATAGAAAGACATACATGGATAGACAGAGAGTGATGTATGGGTGGACAGACAGACATGGATAGAGAGATAGATTGATAGGTGGGTGGATAGATAGATAGATAGATAGATAGAAAAATTCATGAACTACGGAACACATGATTATTTTCTTGAATGTTTAACTGGCATAGTTTTGATCTATTTATTGATCTATTTCGTTCATTTATATGTTTAAGTGGGAGGAGAGGAAAGGGGAGGGAAGGGAAGCGGTGCGTGTGTGTGTTTTTACGTCTACGTCTGTCTGTCTGTCTGTCTGTCTGTCTGTCTGGGAGTTATAATAGATCCACTTTTTTATCAATATTTGCTACCTAATTTCATCTCAATATTTCTCTCTCTCTCTCTCTCTCTCTCTCTCTCTCTCTCTCTCTCTCTCTCTCTCTCGTTAATGAGCGGAGTGTCATCAGTGTTCGTTTCAGTCCGGTCTGTTTTCCAGCAGTGGCTGATCAGGAGGAAGGGAGGATGGTGAGCTGTGGAGCTGGAGAGAGGAAAGTGTGGGCAGGACGGGGCGCAGGGTGTGGGGGGCGATGGGGGCACAGGATCACATACGTCTCACATTTCCACTTGTTCTCATATCCTCTCTCACACGCCCATCCCTCAACTTTTCTTTTTCTTTTTTTCCCTTAATACTCATTTTCTTATCCTCTCTCTCTCTCTCTCTCTCTCTCTCTCTCTCTCTCTCTCTCTCTCTCTCTCTCTCTCTCTCTCTCTCTCTCTCTCTCTCTCTCTCTCTCTCTCCACAGCATACATCAAAAGGACAGTTGTAATCCTTGTATCATTGCGTTAGTCTTTCACGAGGTGGAGAACAGACCTCTTTGAATCAGGTCGCCCTCCCGTCACTTGCCCCGCGCATCGCTGTACTACCTGCTCTCTACCTCCTGAAGACCGCCAGGCTGAACCATAAGAGCATCGATGAAAGCTCGATTAGTCGAGACATCACACTGTGTTTTGCTCTGTGCTCCAACCTCAGTCACTGCCTTTTCTTAGCTGGACACAAAATGTACGTAGTACGACCATATGACACACTATTGTACTGTTCTTCCACTCCTACTTTCAAAAGGTTTTAGTTGAACTTACACAGGCTTTTAATCTTAATGATATTTCTACTTGACCTCTGTTACCTTAAAGAATGTGTAGTTTTGACGAGAGAGCAAAGCGTTTCACAACAATGGGCATAAGTGAAGTTGGTAGAAGTCATCACTTATCACATGCCTTAATTCCCTCCATGCTCAGATATTCTTTTGTTTATGCAAGAGGGTCACTGGCCAAGGAAACCAAAAAATAAGCACAAAACAGAAGACGCACTGGGAGTCCTGGTCCTCAAAGAGGGATCAAAAAGATTACCCAAAACTGGAGGATAAGTTCAAATCATAGGAAGGAGGACGTATTATGTTCAGAAGCAGGTTGAGAGCTCTGGTAAGTAGACAGAGAGGATATATCACGCACAGAAGCAGGTAGAGAGTTCTGGTGAGTACAGAACGAGGATATATCACGCACAGAAGCAGGTAGAGAGTTCTGGTGAGCACAGAAGGATATATCATGCACAGAAGCAGGTAGAGAGTTCTGGTGAGCACACAAAGAGGATATATCATGCACAAAAGCAGGTAGAGAGTTTTGATGAGTATATAGGGAGGGTATATCATGCACAAAAGCAGGTAGAGAGTTCTGGTGAGCACACTTCATTTAAGAGGGAGATTTCAAGACATTTATCCCTTTTTTTTAGCTAACTCTCGGACCTGCAAGGAGACCGGCAACATAGTCAGCCTTTTTTTTCTGTTTTATGTTGCCCTTTCCCAGTTTTCTCCTCTTACATAAAAAAGAGAGAAAAAAAAAACACACACAGAGGTGATATGTCGTGTACAGAAGCAGGTAGAGTTCCAGAGCTTACCAGAGAAAAAAGAGATGAATGATTGGCAATAGTGGAGGAGAGGGGGATATTTCTTGACGGTCGCGAAGTAGCCAAGAAAGCAAAGGTCTTCCTCGTGTGCGTCTTCAGGAGTGTTGACCGCCCTGCCGAGTAACAGTACCCAGGGCCGCAAGCAACTCACCAGTCACCGTCAGACGCCGCACTCCACAGCCTCTGCTCTGCTTCTCCCCGCCCTCCACCCCCATCCCCCCTCCCCAACCCACGCCCTCACCCCTCATTGCTCTCATTTGTTAACTGTAAAGGGAAGAAGGTTTAGGCATAGAAAAGTAGTTAAAATGAGAGAGAGAGAGAGAGAGAGAGAGAATTTTCGACGTGACTAACAGTTAAGGAGTCAAGGATGAGAGCGAGCAGCGTACAAAGGAGGGTTGGGATGAAGAGGACACACGGAAGAGACTGGTAGACTGAAAATAACAATGAAGCGAAGGAGAAGTATAGATTTTCTTTTCTTGATATGCCGCTTCTCGTGTTATTTCTTTTCTCCTGCATTCATCCCCAATATTTACATGAACTCACTCGCCCATCCTCATCTCTCCACTCTTCTCCTCCTCCTCCTCCTCCTCCTCCTCCTCCTCCTCCTCCTCCTCCTCCTCCTCCTCCTCCTGTTGTTGCTGCTGAGATATACTAAACAAATCTGTGGTCACATTTTTTTTTTTTTTTTTTTTCATTTAAGCCTTATAAAATTTTTGGCAAATTTTTTAAATTGTCACAATTTTCAGATAAGGGAAATTGTACTACCTACTTTTTCATACCTTTCAATACAAGCTTCTCCTTTTAACATTCAATTCTTTGAGACAGCCTCTTGACAGGCCTCTGAATCCAGTGATGGTTTCCTCTCGTTTCAATGAAATGGTTTTGGGCGAATTCCGACTTTCATTTTGAAAGATGGTGCTCACTGCAAAATAGGTGATCAAGAATTTGATAAAGTTTTTTTATGGATATGATTTGAGTTCGTTAATTAATAAGTCTATTCACAGTTATATATATTACTAGTTGTTGAAGAGTTAAGGAGGCTGAAGAGAGGAGGGTATGGAGTCGGACGAGGAATGGGAGGAAGATGGAGGCGTAGAAGTAGGAAGAGGAGGAGGAGGAGGAGGAGGAGGAGGAGGAGGAGGAAAAGCAGCAAGGGTCAAGAGGAAGCAAAAACAAAGCTCCCGGGCTGCGCTGCGACGACCACTACCCGAGGTTGTGGCGGTGGTGTCCCTCTTTATAGCGGAGTGGCCGCGGGCAGGAGGTAGGGCAGGGCAGGGCAGGGCAGGGCGACGAGGAGTGGTGAAGAGCGGCAGGGCGTTGTGCTCCTCCAGGCCACCTCGACCTGTTTGCGTTAGCAGCTCTTCTTCTGGAGCTGCTGGCTGCTACATTCACCGCCGCCGCCACCACCACCACCACCACCACCACCACCACCACCACCACCACTACCACTATCTCTCCATTGCCTGCCTCTAGGGGAAGGCGTGGTCAGGTGAACGAACTCTCTCTTCATTCACGCCCTTGGCCACGCCCACTCCCCATCAGTATGAGGGCGAAGGTGCACCCGCTTTTTATTATCAGAAGAAAATACAGATTTGTTAATAGAAGGTGATTGCGAGGATGACTAAGGTGATGCTGTGAGAGCAGGTGATGTACACAAGTGATAACAGTGATAGAGGCGGCCCTGGTGTTGGGTGAGGGATGGGGCGGGCGGGGCAGCGGGACGGACAGTGATGGAGCGTTAAGTGGCGGCGGCAAGACGGAAGGTGCCCAGTGATGTGGTAACGAGGCGCCGATTGAGAAGTGGAGTGCTTTGGTGGCCCCCGATCGCTAGGAGTGTGTGACGATGCGGCTTTTTATGACGCCTGCCGAGGTGACTGACCTGCTCCCGCTTAATGAGACCCTACACCACATTTTTTTATCTTTTTTTTTTTTTTTTACTTAAGAAGATCAGCATGTTTTGCTCTGTAGCTCAACCCCGGTGGCTCGTAAAGAAACCAACCATCCCTCCATTCTCTCTCTCTCTCTCTCTCTCTCTCTCTCTCTCTCTCTCTCTCTCTCTCTCTCTCTCTCTCTCTCTCTCTCTCTCTCCACCCAAATTCTGGAAACTTGTCTCTTTGTTGCTGTACGGGTGAGAGATTCAGAGAGAGAGAGAGAGAGAGAGAGAGAGAGAGAGATAGGGGGAAGGCAGGCGCCAAGGAGGAGAGGGAGGACCGGTGCGACAGGTCTGGGAAGGAATGTTGCTGACCACTCCTCTCCCCTCTCCCATCTCCCCTCTCCCCGTCATATCCTAGACTACCCCTTCACTCCGCCCCATCAAACCCCTTCCACTAACGCCTCATTCCCCCCGCCCACCACCCACCCTTCCCCCAATCTCCAATCCCTCCTTTCGCTTACCGTAGATTGTGACATGAAGAAGGTTAATGACGGGATGGGAGGCAAGGAGGGGAGGGAGAGGGTAATGAGGGGAGTGAGAGAGTAATGATGGGAGGGAGAAGGTAATGAGGGGAGGGACAGGGTAAGGAGGGGACAGGAGCAGGTGGGGTAAAGGTGCAAGAAGGCCCTGTCATGGAGGCAGGTGTTGGTGGTGCTCAGGTGCGATGCTCACTGCCACACACACACACACACACACACACACACACACACACACACACACACACACACACACACACACACACACACACACACACACACACACACACACACACACACACGTCTCGCACCGTTACGCTTCTGACCATCGCCATTACCGACCGTGCGCCGCAGAATGTTGCTCTCTCTCTCTCTCTCTCTCTCTCTCTCTCTCTGGTATCTCTCCTCAGCTTGTGTCGGTGCTTGTGTTGTGTGGGCGCGGGACAAGGTTGCTGGTGTTGTTGCTGCTGCTGCTGCTGCCTGTCTTACGCTCAAGAGTAAATGTCACCAATATGTTAACTATGTTCAAGGAGAAGACAGGAAAGACATGGTCATGACGGCTTTGAATGACTCCTTTCTCCAACTAAATGAACTTTTTTTTTATGTTGCCCTTGACCAGTTATCCACTCTTACATAAAAATGCACGAGGGGACAGGATCGAGGTGCTTCATGCTGAAGGGGGAATGGCGGAAGTGAGGTCTGCCACTGTCCAGCCTTCTCTTTTTTTTATTGGATAAGTCATTTCTAATTTGAATGTGGATAATTTCCAACAAGAGCAGTATTGGCAAAGCGAGGTCAAACTAACGCTAAAAACCTTACACGTTGACATCTCTGACAGACTGATTCCTACCATTAGTGTTTCGTTCCGTGACTGGTAACTTGTTTTAGTAGTAGTGTTCAGTGTGACAGGTGTTCATGTCTCCCGCAGGATAGTCGATAGTTCCTAGGGACACATGGGGAAGATAAATATGGAAAGCCGGATGTCCCATGCTGTAACCCAGTGTTCCCAGATAAAGAACACCACCCACTACTATCTCAAAGGCCAAGGATACGGAGATGAGCGAGGAGGCCACGCGTATGCCCCAAATTTTGCATGTTAAACGCGTAGAAGTCGTCAAATTACAAGCATTCTTGGCTGTCACATCACTGAGTGTGCTGTTAGTGTATTTCAGAATGTAATACACCTTATTGAAGAGAAACTTTGGTAACTATATTCTATATAAAGATAATTAAATCCTTCGTCAGGATATTAAGAGTTGCAGGTGCATCACTAGGCTGGGATGTGGTGGTGACGGCCAGGCGCCCCGATGTTGGTGGCGAGGTTGTGACCTTTCCGATGTGGGGCACTTGACTCGCCTGCCTGCCTGCCTGCCGCCACCGACGGCTGTCGTTATAATTGCGGTAGTGATTTCTAAGTAGAGGACGGAGAGAGAGTGTGAGAGTAGACAGTGTCGCAGGAGCGGGGTGTCGAGAGTGTGGAGGGGGGCATGAGCATGTCTGCGGTGCGTGCGAGCGAACACCAGCTGACATCTTACATAGCTGGTAAATTGATTGCAAGATATGTTGATAAAAAAAATTAATGGGGATAGGTTGTATTGGTGGTGGTGGTGGTGGAGGAGGGAATAATGTCAATGCAGGTGATGGTGGTAGCAGTGGAGGTTGTAATGGAGATGGCAGTGGAGGTGGTATAGTAGTAATGGAGATAGTGGTGCTGGTTGAGATGATCGTGGTGGTGGAAGTGTAGGTGGCGGTATGTAGGGGAGGAGGATGTAGCAGCAGCAGCAGCAGTGAGTGTGACGGGTATGGTTGAAGTAACAGGCTTGGAGGAAAGAAGGTGGTGCAGGAGTTTAGGTGTTGGCGTGGCGTGGTGTGGCGAGGCGGGACCACTGCACCATCCTGCTTGAGGGAGGTAGCAAATGGGGCGACAGAGGTGATGGCGTTGCGTGGGCCACTGGTGACGTGAGGTTGTGACGGTGTGGGGCAATTAGGGAAAACTTCTTTTGTATTATGGTGTATATGTGATACAAGAAACGTGCACGAGGAGAGAAGATGAAGAGAGAAGGGAGGAGGAGCACTTGTTGCGAGAGGGAATCAGGGAGGAGTTAGTGGACTGAGAGAGAGAGAGAGAGAGAAGTTCGGACTGCTTTCTTTTCTGCTTTCTCCCTAACGGAACACGTGCGTAACTAAGGCTGTTCTGTGTTCTGCGTGCCAGCCTCTGTCGTGCCTTAGGTCAGAAGGTGCAGTGCCCGCCCTTGTCACAGCACAGTTACGGGCTGCTCATGCTAACAAAGAGAGAGAGGGAGAGAGAGAGAGAGAGAGAGAGAGAGAGAGAGAGAGAGAGAGAGAGAGAGAGAGAGAGAGAAATAATTGGACATGAAAACATTATATAAACGAGACGCGATATTTTTTCCACCAACAATTATATATTTACTGTCATTATTTTTCCTTTCATTAGACATCTCCATATTTGATGCCTCTTTTTTTTCTCTCTATGATCTCACTGGCTTGTTATTCATGTCTCTTTCAATGCACGAGACTGTTAATCATGATCTGTATTTAGTTTTGAGTTCCCTTTTGTAAAACTTTTATGTGTGATATCCTGTCAATATTGCACGAAGACAGGGCAACGTGGCACCTCAAAGGATTCCCGCCTCTTGAGCTTCAGTAGCGACTCTCCTTTACTGTCTAATGTCACTAACGCCTCGTCTGTCTTGCGCCTCACGGAGTTCCTAAGTGTTGATCCTTTGCTGATGTGTTGAGACCTGTGGTAAAGGTAAGAAGGCCGCACAAAACCCTGACCTGCACACACACACACACACACACACACACACACACACACACACACACACACACACACACACACACACACACACACACACACACACACACACACCTGTGTTGCCGGGGAGCACGGGACGCCCCAAGAGGTTTAGTGGGCGAGTGGTGCAGCAGGAGGCGAGGAGGCAAGGAGGGAGGGAGGGAGGGAGGG
>NC_059300.1:33552734-33572569 GCF_017591435.1 Portunus trituberculatus
GTGTTTAGTACTGTACCACCAGCTGGAGGAGTTCAGTTTGGTGCGTTGTCATGAGCCCAACACACACACACACACACACACACACACACACACACACACACACACACACACACACACACACACACACACACACACACACACACACACACACACACACACGTGCCTGCAATCCCTGACAGGCTGCAAGGATGGTGGTGATATCGGTGGAGGTGGGGGGAGGGACGGACGTGATGGGTGAGTGTCCGTCACACAAGTGCCCCCGGCGGGCGGTGTGTGGGGTGTTGCGGTGCCTTGATGCGTCAGTGGGCGGTGGTAGGCGTGGTAGGAATCACGTGTTTGGTGGTGTTGATCCAACGCTACCAACGTAGTGATGAGCTGGCTGGCTGGCTGTCACGGTGTGGATTGCAAGGCGAGGGAGGAGGAAGGGAGTGAGGGACCCAACAGACATCACACGCTCAACCCCTGAACTAAATAGCTGGTTCGCTTTTATTGTAGTTTTTTTTTTTTTTCCGTCGGTGTGAAATAAGTGCAAGTTCACGTAGCGTGACTGGAGATGTAGCGGCGCGGCGGACACACCTGACTGGCGAGGGCGAGCTGTGTTGGCGCTGCGTCGAGAAGCCGCCTGGTGTCAGTGAGGAGAACTAACCTCCACCACCGTGCACACCACGTCGAGAGACTGCTGCTGGCTGACTCCACACGAACAGCTGGCCGGCGAGTGGCCCGTGCTGTTATCCCCGGTGGTCCATTGCTATACACGCCGTGCCTTGACCAAGCGTGGTGTTCCTGAAGGTTAGTGTGCAGCGAGAAGCGTTGGCAGTTGGGTCGTGGAGGCTTGCCTGGGGCACTGATGCTTGCTAAGGTTGTTCCACCTGTTGACACACTGGTGTTTCCCACGGTGGCAGTGGTAGTGATGGCGGTGGTGCCCGCGACTTCCTCCCTGGCTCTGAGCTCGCCCTCTTGAGGTAGTAGAGTGGCGGTGGTGGTGGTGGTTTGTGGCGTCTGATCCAACTCTCCCGACAGAGCGCAAGGTTGTGGCGCAGTGCCGCGGTGTGCCGGGTTGTGGTGACAGGCTAGCCAGACTAAGACCCCATCTGGCATTCCGTAAGGGCGCCTCCTGCCACGGTAAGGGCAATGGTGTTGGTGGTGGAGGCAAGTGTGAGGCTGTGGTGGTGATGCTAGAGAGCGGTGGAGGTGTAATGGTGAAAGTTTGCGTAGTGGTGAAGGTAGCAGAGAGAGGCTGACTTTGTTGTGATTGCGATGGTGGTGGGAAATTTGACTGGTGGTGGTGGTGGTGGTGACGGTGACGAGGTGTGAGAGGAGAGACAGCTGTGGCCACGCTACAGGGAAACGTAGTAGTATACAGTAGTACAGAAGCGTTGGCGGAGTAGTGTAGTGTGTGGCGCTACGTTGGCAAAAGGTAGTCCATATTAAGTACGTGCCTGTAGGAACTAGTGGCGCTGCTCAGGGAAAAGGGGGGAACCAGTCGTCACCTGCTTGCACAGTAAATACTTGTCAGACCCTGAATTACCAGAGAAAACTGTTTGGAAGGAAAGGGAGCCTTGGCAAAAAGGAATGCTGAGACAAAACATTCATTTCCACGTGATAATTTGGCGAAATGTATAATATATTGATATTTATCTAAAAAGAATATATTGGTCATTTTGGGAATGAGTCAATGCCGTACTTTGATACAAGATATACATTGATCACGGTGATGATTGAGTTTCTTCCTCCTGAGCATTATGCGACACCACAGTGCATTGTGTGTGTGTGTGTGTGTGTGTGTGTGTGTGTGTGTAGCGAGACACGGATGGGGAACTGTGAGGCGTGCCCTACTGCACGCACACACACACACACACACACACACACACACACACACACAGTTAGTTAGTTTGTTTATTGACAAAAGAATCCTTTTTACAAACAAACAAATAACAATAAATATGTACACAAATACTTTTGTCCATGAAGATTAACAAATTTATCATCAATGTAGAGGTAATTTCCCTAACTAAATGTATATATTTAATGCTTCAAAAATATATTTACACACTTCCTATGTATGGACAGTCTCTTCCATTATCTCATTAACATTGCCAAATCTGAGCATTTGATATCTGTTACGTAACTGGACAGTCAGTGAACACTCCAACAACACATGTTGTTCTGTTTGAACATGAACACCATCACATAAATATACTCTTTGCTCAGTTTGCGTTCGGCTCCACCTGCCTGTCTCTATTCTTAAATTATGTGACATCAGTCTTAATCTTGTGAACGCTTCTCGTTGTTAGTTAGGCACATAATCATTGGTTGTATATACATTGTGAACTGTCAATGTCGGGTTAAAGTCATTTACATATGTGTTGATCTTGGTAGCACTGCTCGGTGTATTCCGCAACATACTTCTTACTCTTTCCAAGGGGTCATTATCAAACACAACTAACATTTCTCTATTCAGGAATCTATAACCAGGCGTGTTTTCTCTCCTGCAAAGGTCATACACGATACTAAATGGTTGTTCCATATCTATGGACTCCAATTTTGATGTTAAGAATTTTTTCCGCCTTCTTTTTACTAGGTCTATTACAGGTAAAATGCCACTTTCGACCATGCATAAATTTATACTCGTGTTTTTCCTCACTCCTAATAGACACTTTACTAAACTGTTATACTGTCTTTCTAAGCTTTTGACCTTGTTTGTCAGCCACGACTCACAACTGTACAGTAAAGCTGACGTCACGGCAGCGTCAAAAACTTTTTTCTTGAATGTAAATGGCATAGACGTGTTAGGTGCACAATAAAATAGAAAATTTGTTCAGTGTAGCTTCACTCATTGTCTGGTGCATGTTAAGCACGTCGACCATCTTGGCAGTGTCCGTGAACCAGGCACCAAGGTACAAGTACCTGGCAGCATAGCTCACCACCACCTCACCCACCCTCAAGTCCTGTTTGTCTCTATCATCACCATTCACCACAAAGAATTTTGTTTTCTTTTGGTTGATAAGCATTCCATATTCACTACAATAACGCAACACGATGTTCATTTTTCTTTCACACATTTCTCTACTTGTTGCAACGATCACAGCGTCATCCATTAATAACATTGTATGTAAACTTCCCAGGAAATCATCTGCTATTTCATTTTTCAGCATCTTCACCATATGGTCAATATACAATGTAAAAAGCAGGCAACTGGTCGGGGCCCCTTGACGAACACCAACAGATGATTCAATGATTGCAGATTTCATGATATTTCTAGTACAAGTATACATAGCTTTAATGGCTTTAATCATTACTTTACCGCATCCAAGATCTTTTAAGGTATCTATAAGTTTTCCCCTGGGAACCCGATCGTACGCCTTACTAAAATCTATAAACAGAACAAAGGTTTCTCTCTTGTACATCACATAGTCACAAAGTAACCTCAAAGCAGTGATTTGTTCGACACAGCCCCTCTGTTTTTGTGCACCTGCTTGACATTTGTCGATACTCCACCATAACTTCAATCTATTCAATATCATCGTGTCATAAACTTTAGCGAGGGTATCCATGATAGTGATTCCTCTATAGTTACCACAACTCATACGATTACCTGACTTATATAATACAATTAGCTTGTTGTAACACCATAACAGTGGGTAACATATCTGGGTGAACACTACATTAAACACATTCAAAATAAATAACCTCCATGATACACCGAATACCTTAATCATGGCTGGGCATATTCCTGTGTAACTTTTGTTCTTAGTAACATGCAGTGCATTGTCAAGTTCAGTCACAGAAAATGGGTCGTCTAGAATTGGTATATATGGCATATTTTCTAAGTCATCATCCTGCGGCACCCTACTGGAAATAGGTTGATCACTAAGTGGGTTCAATAACTTTTCGAAATGTTCTTGAAACTGATGTTCTGAAGGCTTTTCCGTATCCTCGTATTGTACTTCACCTTTCCAGTTAATTGACTTCCAAATCGTCTTACAGTCGTTTTCATCCAGCAACCTTTTCCACCTCGGTTGGGTTTCATCCCACGCGTGAGTGCGATCCAAACACCGCACAGTGTGTCTCCGTGCGCACTCCACAATAGTGGAGTATCCTGCTTCTAACGCTGCCTCTACATCCTCGGTTCTGTTCACTTGTGGCGGGGCAAGACTATTCAATTCATTCGCCATGCTCTCTAGATCCACTCGCTTGTGACATACACTCTTACGTAGCTTATGCTGTGACTGACGGTGGCATGGGTCACCCAAGCCTGCTGACCTAGCTAAGAGTTCCCTGGCTGACGCACACTCCACTATCGAGGTTCAAGGTAACACTCAGAGGTGCGTGGTCCGATCTCCCAATTTCTTGATTTACCACAAGTCCTTCGATCAAATCTACAGAGTTTTCCTTTACTATACACAAATCAATCTCGGAAATCCACTCTTCCTTTCGTCTAAATGACAAATCACCTCCTACCACCTTTGTACCTGTTCTTAAGTGGTTGGCTATCACCATCTTATTGTTATTACACACATTCACAAGTATTTTGCCATGGTCATTCTTTGTTCTATCCTTCACCTCTTGGTATTCATATAAGTTTCCCATTTCATCTCTGATTATAGGATCTCCTACCCTGGCATTAAAGTCACCCATCACCACCACTTTCTCTGAACCTCTTGTGCGGACAGCCACCTCACCGAACTGCGATGCGTGATAGTATGGCGAGTCCTCCGGGGGGATATACACACCACCTAGATTCACATTAGGCCACCAGGACTGCTGTAGCCAAATTTGACCCTCAACATCTGTGTCTACTCGGGAAACATATTCCGTTAACCAGTGGGAGATAAGCATTACTACTCCTCCTCTATGCGGACCACTCCTCGACACATTAGTGTACACACTAAACCCTGGAACATTTAACTGAAAGTATTTCTTAGTTTCCAACAACCAAATGATATAACTTAACACAAATTTTAATATGCTGGGTTCTTGCAGTTTGTCTTTCAACCGACTAATGTTCCAAGACACTAGTCGAAGCTTTGGGTTCTTTTGTCGACTATTTAGAAAAACTGAGGCTGATACCTGGCAATGATGACTCCATCCCGAAGTAAAACTCGATTTTTCCTACCATAGATGATGTTGGCACCGACATTCACAGGTTTTTCTCTCTTTTCTCGTTCCCTTTTACGAAGGCGGGCATATTCCTTCCTCACGGCTGGATGCAAGTCTTTCTTTACATAAATAGTTGACAGCGATCCACTTGCAATTTTCAGGTTCTTGGCCACGCGCAGCACGCCATCTCTCTTCACTTGGTTCTCCACCGTGATAAGAAGTGGTCTTTTACGTTGATTATTCTCTTGTCCTAGTCTCTTAATTTCCCAATTTTCCGTCTGCACAACATCAGGATAACCCGCACACACACACACACACACACACACACACACACACACACACACACACACACACACACACGTGTTGAGGGAAGTGTGGGTAAGGCGGGAAAGAGGTAGAGGACACGTAACTGGCACGGGGCTCATCAAATTATGACAAATTTGTTACATCTTGAAGGAAGCAGGAAGGAAGTCACCGGTGAAACCAGACTGGGAAGAGTTAACAATGGTTTGGCATTGTCGGGAAACGTTTCCAGCTCAAGAAATTATTAGAGTTCAGGATAGTTTGGCTAGCGTTTAGCAAGTCAAGTTTAACAAGGTGGTCACCAAAAAGGTATATTAGGCACTTTTTAATTAACATTAGTTTGATATTGTTGGAAACTTTTCTAGCTTGTGAAGTGATCAAGAAATATCAAGTTTGTCTGGGGTTTCTGCAAATCAAGATTTGTGGGCATGAGGACGGAAGATGCACGAAACTAGTCACTGAATATCGTAGTCCTTTGGTGAACATAACACTGGTGGCTTCTCATTGACGAATATAAATGCTTCTTAGTGGCGACGACGAGGACAGGAAAGTAGACTTTTATTTGTATGATAATGTGAAGGTCGTGGAAGACTGAAGGAAGTGTAAAATAGTGAAGGAAACTTTAACTATTGAGCATGAAATGAAAGGATTTTGATAATAATAAGTGTGTGTGTGTGTGTGTGTGTGTGTGTGTGTGTGTGTGTGTGTGTGTGTGTGTGTGTGTTTAGTTTAGCTTGATGTTTATTTGACCGACAACAAACATTAAAAAAAAAAAAGCAATGTTAACATGAAATCATGTCAATGTTGTCATTAGAATGCTTTGTTATCTATGAGTCACATCGCCTTTAGAAGACAATAAGCAACTCCTAGAGAGAGAGAGAGAGAGAGAGAGAGAGAGAGAGAGAGAGAGAGAGAGAGAGAGAGAGAGAGACCGTAAACGACACGTGGTGAGAACTTAGAAATTATGAATTGAAATTATGAATCGTACTCGTACACACTTCTCCAAATCGTCTCTTACATTTTAACAAGCTTTACCTTCGTGAAGTTACTGGGCATTTTCAAGAAACTGTCGTGATATCCAGTGATAGTTTAACCAGGATTCTGAATCATCAATTTGGGGAAAAGAAGAAGAAACGAAAGAGTACGACGGATCACCTGTGTGGAGTTTTGAAAACGATACAGATGGGAAAAGAAAGCCTTTATGAATACTTTGACACGTTGAGCATGATTAGCTTGTCACAGAATATAATAAGGAATTGGAGAGTTGAGGGAAGAGGAAGAGAGATAGATAGATGGACTTGTGTTATAAATGCCAAGAAAGAATATCACAGGAAGACGCAAGGGATGGAAACAAATGTTATTATAGGATGTCGCCAACTCGTCGCTCTGGTCTAGAGAAACGGTGAAGAGGAGGTGGAGCAGAAGTAATGAAGGTCTTGGATGTGACTTCGGAGGCTATTTGTGGTGAATTGACAAGCCAGCAGCATTAGTAGAACTGTCTTGCAGCCGCTGAGTGATGAGTTTGGCTGTATAGTGGATGGAAAATATTGGTGCAGAGAGAATGGAGGAGAAAGTTTAGGTTAGAGAGAGAGAGAGAGAGAGAGAGAGAGAGAGAGAGAGAGAGAGAGAATAATGACCAAGTATGGAAGTGGAGGGGATAAGTGTGAATGAGAAAGCAAATGTGGTCCACTCAGCGAGATGAACCCTGGACGTCACCGCCTCCACCGCCACCACCTTCACTGGCGCTGTAATTAATGAAACCACGCATTCGCTTACATCTTTAGACAATTTTTCTGAATCCATGGCGATCACTACTTTGGTCGTCATTTGTGAGTTTCTGTATGTCAATGTAGATCCTTCTTTACATCACCACTTGTATCATGAAAATACCAGTGAAAACCAGTGACTAAGATGCAGCACGTATTGGTATGCCTGGTGTTATAGTGGTCCCGCCGCTGGTCAGGAATACAGGGCTCACAAAAGGCAATATGGGATTCTTGGACTTGTCAACATTTTGTATTGAAAAGCTTTTATGAATAAAGGCACCTAAGAAACAATTAAGGTGTATCCTTGAACACGTGATCGCCTGATGCTGATTGCTTATATCAGGCTTCAATGAAAGTAATTGTTTTCAGTGGTGTTGTAATAACAGCAGCACACTATATGACGTGGATTCTGCATCATCCAGGGCGAAAATACCCCTGCGAATCGTCTCCGATAGATTAAGTTCACTAACGCTGGAGAAGGTCACGAGAGAGCGCTACCTCTTCCATCTTGGCATTACTTGAGCTGGGATCCAGCTCGCAATTGGTAGGCCTCGCGCCAAGCAGTGAGCACCCAGAAACTGTTCAAAGATAAATCCGTTTGATCTTGTGCACCGCAAGGGAGAGAACATAACATGACACTTTTTCTTTACAAAATTATGCTATTTTCTTTTGGAGCGACAAGGCTATACAAAGTTATAGGAATGAATACTTCAGAGACTCAACAAATGTAGGTCAGTTTTGTGACAGCTTGAGTGGCGAGACTGAGGTAGTGTGAGCTTTGGGCATGACAGGAGGAAAGACGAGGGGGGGGGGTGTTGTAGATAGTTACTACATCCTGCTGCAAAAAGAGAGAAACTTTTATGGACACAGAAAAAGGGAATGTTTTTATTGGGTGTGACTGAGAAAAGAGGTGAAGACGGTTGGTCCGCTGTGGCAGTGACCATGACGGGAACAGCCTAAAGAGGAAGACTTTCTCTGTGGTAAAGACAACAAAACCCTCACCCCGCCCCTCTTGAGTATTTATGTATGACGCGACCCCCGTGGTTACCCCCGTCATAAGTGTTGTAGTGATAATTTATGGACTCGATGACTTAACAGATAGGAAGGAAGGAATTGGTTTCCAAACAGTGGTGCATGAATGGAATAGATTTAGTAATCAGGTTGTTGGTGTTGAGTCGTTAGGGAACTTAAAAAGAGGATTAGACATATTTATAGATTTATAGATGAAGACGATGGATGAGAATAAGTAGTTGTGTCTCATACAGCGACTGCTACGTGTGGGCCTGATCGCTTCTTGCACCAACCAACCCTTGCTTTTCAATGCTCTATTCTTCAAACTGGCAACTCATAATAGAATCAGACGGTCATTACTGTGTATCCTTCCTCCTCGCGCAGCTTTAGTGTTGTTCATTCAAAGTTTCCTTCTGATTAACAAATATTTTGGTATTATTTGCTTGTTTATGCGGCACCGGTTCCACTCCTTCATTGCATCACCAGTGCCTTTCCTCCTTACCAAGCTACCATTTAGTGCCCCCAACCCGTCCCTTCCTCTCACCTCTTCCGCCCTTCCCTCCCTCTCCCTCCACCTTGCGAACAGCTGTGATGTCAGGCAGGTGTGTGTGTGTGTGTGTGTGTGTACGTACACTTGTGGTGTTGTCAGGTGTGGCGGTGCGGCAGCAGGTGTGAAGGTAGTGAGGTCGTCAGTGGATGTTGTCCCTCGTTGCTGTTGCTTATGGCACTCACCATCACCACCACGTCGTCGTCGTCGTCCTCCCCCCCCCCTCTCTCTCTCTCTCTCTCTCTCTCTCTCTCTCTCTCTCTCTCTCTCTCTCTCTCTCTCTCTCTCTCTCTCTCTCTCTCTCTCTCTCTCTCTCTCTCTCTCTCTCTCTCTCTCTCTCTCTCTCTCTCTCTCTCTCTCTCTCTCTCTCTCTCTCTCTCTCTCTCTCTCTCTCTCTCTCTCTCTCTCTCTCTCTCTCTCTCTCTCTCTGTATCAATTACCAAGCTACCTTACTCGTGGTTCCCACCACTCTGGTCCCACAGGTCGAACAGGGATTCTCAAATGGCACTCAGGTTCCACCAGGTTCCTGCTTCACCTCAGCTTTTCCCTACACTGGTAATGCCTGGGAAGAACCTCCAGCTCATAGACTCGCCCACACTTTATGAACTTTGAGACCTGGAGATTCCTAACAACACAATTGAATAGGGAATATGCATAAAGTCATCCGGCCCACACGTGGCAGGCAGTTCCTTTTATAAAACCTGCTTTCCACCAATCAGGTTACTTAGCTTCTTCGTAATATTCTCTGAAATTACTACAGCATGAGACTTGCATATTCCATCTGTTGTTTTTGGATCCATGTCCGCAGCGTTAGAGCAGAACATGTTACCGCGGCCACTGCTTTCAGGTTACTAGATTACCAAAACAGTGGTCACAATGACTGTTTTCTGATAGGAAAGGCACGCTGGGGAACACGATCTTTAGTGGCCTTTGAAAAGAGTCATCATGATAGCATAAAGCATTTGAAAATATGGTACAAGGCTTATAAAGAATAAATAATTCTGTGGGGTGCCATGTGTAATCACAACAGCACTCGCGTCACCAGAGAAACGGTCACACCTGAAATGACGAAAGTTTCCCTGTGTGGATCGTCCAGCTTGGTGGTGGGTGGCGGGCCGAGAAAGGCGAGGTTGAGGTGGGAACAAAACTGTTACTATTCATAACAATTTCCATGGAATGTATAAATCGTGGATGTTTGTGCCGTATACTTGATATTGCTGACCCACGCGTGTGTGTACGAGTAATGTGTAATCCTCGTCCAGCGGTGGTGGTGGTGGTGGTGGTGGTGGTAGTAGCGATTACGAGTAATGGTGCCGTGTGAGACCAATGAAGGACACAGCATATTACTGTCTATCCTAGCACACGCCTTAGCTGGTTGCAAGATTAACGACAATGATGAGCACACCTGCTTATCTACTAAACATCGCCTAACAACAAAAGTCGAGGAAAGTGATATAAAATGCGGCCAGAAAACAAAAGACTCTCTCTCTCTCTCTCTCTCTCTCTCTCTCTCTCTCTCTCTCTCTCTCTCTCTCTCTCTCTCTCTCTCTCTCTCTCTCTCTCTCTCTCTCTCTCTCTCTCTCTCTCTCTCTCTCTCTCTCTCTCTCTCTCTCTCTCTCTCTCTCTCTCTCTCTCTCTCTCTCTCTCTCTCTCTCTCTCTCTCTCTCTCTCTCTCTCTCACACACACACACACACACTGCTTATGATTCATCACTCCAGCTCTCTGTCTATTCATGCATATTCCTATACAATTATAACATGTCAGAGGAGCTGGCGCATCAGCAGAGTGCGGCTTCCATTTGGAACCTTGTGTTATTTAACCGGGTTCTGAGAGAACGTGATATATTGATTTGAGAACTTATGTATTGAATATTTTTCAAAACTCTGACTGAGCACAACTTGATGGATAATATAAATGTGAGAAATACTGAGAAAATATAGGAGATAGGTTGGGCAAGGGACAATATCCTGAAACACTAATGCATTACATCTTCACTCCTTTCAGATTTTAGTTGAAGTGACTCGAATTTTTAATGGTGTTCTTATAGTTAGTTCTTTTGGCGAATAAACAAGATTTCTGGGTCATAAGAGAAAGACTTGGCTAATCATCTCTGTGGCCTTGGAAAATAGTAGTGGTAAGAGAGCAAAGCGTTTCAGAACAGACCAAGGTGGGGTGGTGGTGGTGGTGGTGGTGTGCAAGGCTTGGGGTTGTTGTGCTGCAGAAAGGGAAGTAACGCGCCTGCCGGATGTGAAGGATTGTCTTGATTCCCACAGAGAAACAGACACACACACACGTAGTGTACTGGCTTCCAGCGTGGTGGTGGTAGTGGTGGTGGTGGAATTAGTATTGGTGTTTTGAGGAAGGGAGTGTGTGTGGGTTTTAATGGCTGTGTGGTGTAATAATACAGTAGGTGTGCTGGTGTGGTGTGGAGTGGTGGTGTGGGGTTGTGGTTAGGTAGTAAACTTGATGTGATGGTATGGTGGTGTGGTGTGGTGTGGTGTGGCAATACAGTGCGTGTGTTGGTGAGGTGGCGAGGTGGTTCGTGCTGTGGGGATGTCAACACAGGAGCGCCGAGGCACGTTGGGGGGCGTGAGTGCACATGTTTTGTATACACTCAGCGTGACCCTCGCCTTGCTGCTCCTGCCCGCCCCTACCGCCCGCTGCCCGCCAGTCTGCTGCTGGTCGTGGCTTGAGGGTGCTGCGTTGCCTCGCTGCTTTGCTTTTTATCCTTGGGACTCTACCTGGGTGTCCTGCGGTGGGTGGGGTGTGCGGCGAGGACATGAGGTGAGCCACAGGTGACTGTGGGTTGTGGGAAGAGTGGGGGACCTTTCATGTGCAGGTCGATGTGTGTGTGGAACGAAGCAACAGAATCTTGAGAAGTGCTTGGTGGCCTGGGTTGTGTTTTGGAATTAAGAACAACTGTTTGAATTTGTAACTAATCTTACCTGTGGTCTCCCCCGCAGAGGTGGCGTGGCTCTGTGTCTCAGCCCCCAAGGTCGCAGGAACGGTGAAGCACTGATTCGCTTTATCTCTCCCGAGCACCGCGACATGGCACTCAAGCGACACAAGCACCACATCGGCAACCGCTACATCGAGGTGTACAAAGCGACCGGCGAGGACTTCATCAACGTCGCCGGCGGTGAGTACCTCGTGGCCTCCTCCCTCCCTCCCCCCTCCCTCTCTCTCTCTCTCTCTCTCTCTCTCTCTCTCTCTCTCTCTCTCTCTCTCTCTCTCTCTCTCTCTCTCTCTCTCTCTCTCTCTCTCTCTGTCTCAGCTAGCAAGGGGATAAGTTCACTAGATTAGGGACACCATGCCATGTAGTGCCAGCTCATATCATGTGCTTTGGATGTAGCTGTGCATGGCCTGGTCAGCCAACACCGGTTCGATAAAATGAAATTGCAGTTATAGTTGCGTATCAGCAACCTAGATAGGGAAAACTAGCACTTGAAGAGATTTGATGTGTTGCAGAATTTGTTCTGACAAGCGTATATGTAAAATGAGGAATCTTACATAAGGAAACTACTGCGATGAGGGACGGTGGTTGTTATGCTGAGCGCGCAGTGTGGATTATAATTGTGGCATGGAGGGGCGTGGGGGCCGAGTGGAGAGAGAGAGAGAGAGAGAGAGAGAGAGAGAGAGAGAGAGAGAGAGAGAGAGAGAGAGAGAGAGAGAGAGAGAGAGAGAGAGAGAGAGAGAGAGAGAGAGAGATAGGAGGGGAAGGGAGAGGGGGCGGAGGAGTGCTGAGACGGGAGAAGTATTGCCTGGAGTGTTTGTTGAATGATCCAGCAAGGCAGCGGCACTACTGTGTGAGGCACCGCGTTGTGTTTAAGTTGGATGTATGAAGGAAATGTATCTTTGTACCTGAAAGTATCAAGATTCCATTATTTAATAGATCCTCTGAAGACTGCGGCACCCAAGGCTGTCGCTTTGTCGCTGAGGACTGGTAGTGATATACGAAAAATTAGTTGGGCTTAGTTGGTCTATAAAAGCATTCGGTATTCATCTATTGAATTAAGTGATGCAGGTAAATAACTCGATATTTAACATGGGAATCATGGAGTTGTAGTGTACGGTAAACAATGGTTGGAAGGCAGTGCAAACAGTGGGAGAAAGTCAATGATTTCCTGAGTGAACGATAATCTGAGCCCGTACTCCTAAGAGGGCGTAAGGTGCAGCATTTGGGACGTAAGAATGAGATCGCCAAATGTTGAAGTCACCGGCTTGGATGTTGTGAAGCGTTGGAAAATAGCTGTCGTAAAGTGGAAGGAGACCATAGAGCGGATGAATTGCGAAGCATCTTATCTTGGTCTTGCTGGCGATGTGAGAGTGTAATGATTTGATAGAGTCCCGATAACGAAGGTGGTGGTGGTTGTGGTGGTGTTGTCGCGTCTGAAGAAAGCGGCTGTTAAATAACACCTAGAATATTAGCGGCAGCACTGTCAAAGTTCACTTGAGGTTGTTTGTAGGAGTAGTAGGTACCTGTACACGTATGCACTGTGTAGAGAATGAGGAAAGTGTACGAGGGAGCACGGGGCACGAAGGAGGTTCTAGTAGGTACATCTGAGCGCTGGGGTTGTAACAGTGAGTCGCGATGCGACACGGGAAGAGTTAGGCGCAGAAGGGCAATTACCACGCTGTTCCGTGTGTGTGTGTGTGTGTGTGTGTGTGTGTTGGGGACCGTCATGGAGTGGTTACATGACCAAAATGGTACTGAATTCACGGCGAAGGACGTAGAGAGAGAGAGAGAGAGAGAGAGAGAGAGAGAGAGAGAGAGAGAGAGAGAGAGGGCGTATAATTTGTGGTGATGGATGTGTCTTAAGGACTAAAAGACCGTGGTGAAGGTGACCACCCTCCTGGACCACACATCACCTGAATTTACAAACTGCGCTACTTGAAGGCCAAACGTGATTCCGTGAAGAATGTGCCGCAATAATTGTCTCGCTTTAGCGAAAAAAAAAAATCAGGCAAAATTAAATATTGCTTATTTTTAGGGATAGAGCGCGAGGTCTTTTTTCACGTGGTGGTGGTGGTGGTGGTCGTCGGGACGAGGTAGGAAGGTAAATGGCCGATGTTGACGACCAGGGTGAGCCACACCTGTCTCGATGTACTCAGACCGAGACCTTGCGGCGGTGGCTGTGTTCATCCGACGTGCCTTTCTTGGGTGAAATGCGGGTTTGCGAGGAAAGCCTTCATTTACTGCATGTCTTTAAAGAGGAGGAAATGAATGGTAGGAGCCGAGGTGCAACAGTATGTGGCAGCATGTTTCTCCTCTTCAAAGTGAATTATCACATCACATGAACTGTGTAAGCGAGATAAGGCGTGGCGGGCACCAATGCTTCCCTTCTTTCTAGACTGTTAACTGTTTTAGAAAGGTTACAGGTATCGTTGCTGCAGAGAAGCGGAGGAAGAGGGAAAAAATTTCGGAAGCTCGATACTGGATTTCGAATTTGTTCGAAGGCATGCAGATATTTGTTATTGTGTAAGCTGACACAAACTAGCACAGCCAGGTACGTACAAACCCTCAGTTCCTTGTCTGCCTATACCCCCTGATAAGGTGATAGGGACGCCGATAAGACACGCAGCAGTGCCGGCAGACTCTGGCCACACGCCACTGGATGCAGGCTGGGTATTCACGGCGCGCCGCTCGTTAAAGCTCAAGATTTGTGTGAACCTGCTTCAGGTGTCCCGTGTTGTTGTGAGCTGGTGCGGGTGTGATGGTCTGGTGGTGGTGTGGCCAGTGGTAGTCGTGGAGGTGGCGAGGGCACAAGGAGTCTAGGGAGGAGTCTGGTTCTCTCACGCCCTGGGACGAACTGTGGCCTCAGCCTTGGCGCCACGGACGGACCGTCTCGGAGTGGCAGACTTAATTGTCCAGTGTTTAAATTGGTGGTGAGGCGAGTGGGATTCTTGGCGAGCGTTCTACAGTAGTGACAAGGCGCCGGGCCGAGCAGTGAAGAGGCGCCATGAGCGAGAAGCACCACCACCACGAGTCTGGGCGAAACCAGCCCTTGCCGCCCATACACCCCGAGACCATGTCCATGAACATACACCTCAACATGCAGCACGCAGCCATGCAGCAGACCATGCGCGTCATGAACATGATCCGTGAGTGTTCTTACCATGCTTTGTTACTGACGTGCAGGCATGTGTGGCTTGTATACGTGCACACAATGTACAGTACACTTGCCTTGCCGTGGCCGATACACCTGTTTAACCCTTGTCATATACCTGCCTCCTTGTGCTGGGTTACACATGACCTTCCTTATCCATGTTACTGTATTTTCTTGGACGTTTGAGGGAAAACACCCATGGCAGTCTTGTATTAACAACTGTTAGTATTAAACGTGATAGTGATAAAGACCCACGTGAGGTGTAAGGGGACGGCGGCGGCGTGAGGCTCGGTAATGGGTAGTTGGGGTTGTTGTTGAGGGCAAGGGTAGGACGAGGACCGTGCTATTAGTTCAGTGAATAGTTTAGTGCTATTAGAAAGGGACCAAGGATCAAACTCGTGTCTTGAAGTGCTTGTATTTTCATCTAATTGTTATCTACTTATTTTACTTTTTGAGCTACATGCTAATTTTACGTGGACGGTTGGCAGCAAAACTGAAAAGTCATTAGAGATAGAGCAGGAGATTAGAAGGCGTGTCTGCGCAAGTTAGGTAATGAGGAAGGTAAATTATGATTCAAGATAACAAAGAAACGTCTGTTCATTATACCCATACGGATTGGTTTACATTGCTTATAGTACAGTGATATGTATTACAGTGGCTAGCGCGCCAGATTATGAACCCGCGGGGTCAGATTTGAATTGTGGGCGAGGCAGTTTGCGTACAGCTCACCCATCTGCTCGACCTTCCTCCTTTTTTGACAGTAATTTGGTGCCAAGTTAAATCTGGGAAATATTAACTGTGGAGACAAGGATGGCGAAGTGTCCTGGAGTGAGACGAATCGCCTATCACAGGACCATGATGAGACAGGGATGAGCGCTCATTCCACTAGTTTAGTTGATGCTCGCGTGCCTTTCCCAAGTTTACCTTTACTCAGTGTAGTAAGTAGTGAGGCTTGGAACAAAAAGTGTGCTTCTTAATGACTACTGCCACTGTGTGTGTGTGTAATTCACTGTTTGATCTGCTTCAGTCTCTGACGAGACAGCCAGACGTTACCCTACGGAACGAGCTCAGAGCTCATTGTTTCCGATCTTCGGAAACCACACACCGGGACAACAAGGTCACAACTCCTCGATTTACATCCCGTACCTACTCACTGCTAGGTGAACAGGGGCTACACGTGAAAGGAGACACACCCAAATATCTCCACCCGGCCGGGGAATCGAACCCCGGTCATCTGGCTTTTGAAACCAGCGCTCTAACCACTGAGCTACCGGGCCGTGTGTGTGTGTGTGTCTGTGTGTGTGTGTGTGTATGTTTGTGTTTGTGTGTGGACAATGGAACGGTGTAGAGTAGACTTATGTGCAGTGACTCCTTCCTCTCGCAACTTCGGACTTAAGGGAGGGTAGCCGGTTGGGGAGGAGGTTAGTCCGGCGGGGAAGGAAAGCGTTGGTGCCCCCCCCCCCTCTCTCTCTCTCTCTCTCTCTCTCTCTCTCTCTCTCTCTCTCTCTCTCTCTCTCTCTCTCTCTCTCTCTCTCTCTCTCTCTCTTTACATTAAACTCCTAGCCAGAGTTTGGATGGTATTTTAGGGTTTTAATCGTTTACGCCGTCCCTCTTTTAGCGAATTTGTGCTTACCGTCGCAATATGTAAATAAATAAAAAACACCGTATAAAGGCTATATAGTTCGATGTGAGACATGAAACCTATTTACCTTCCAAGACAAGTTGAGATAAATAGCGTACAGTACGTGAGGAGGCATGCGGGGCGGGAGGTGTTGTGAGGCTCCTGTATTCACGGCCCATCCTCGCCCTCCACCAGCAGACACTGTGGCTCCCCGCACCGAGGTGACTATAATGTAGAGCCTCGTAGGTAGAGAGTATAGCTTGGGAGGGGGCTGTGTACTGACGGCTCACCCACTACTCGTCTGGTATTAGCGTTAGCTTTGGTAGGTTAATGCACGGAAGTATTCAGTGTTAGTGAAAAATTATATAGTGTGTTCGTATCTGCGTGTTTGATTATCGGGACCTCTTTAACGATTACTTATCCTCCTCCTCCATAATGTGCTGCCCTTCTTTATTATCAGCACCACGCGTTTGAAGCACAATCCCAGTCCATGCCAATCCATTGCTTCAATCTCGCCAATGTGGTGTGCTCCTCCCTCCTCTTCTCCTCCCTCCTCTTCCTATTCTTTTTTCATTTGTTACATTTTCCTCCCTCCCCTTTCATTTATCGTATGTACATTGTTTGCTCTCTCTCTCTCTCTCTCTCTCTCTCTCTCTCTCTCTCTCTCTCTCTCTCTCTCTCTCTCTCTCTCTCTCTCTCTCTCTCTCTCTCTCTCTCTCTCTCTCTCTCTCTCTCTCTCTCTCTCTCTCTCTCTCTCTCTCTCTCTCTCTCTCATACCAATAACTTAGGAAGCTTGGTTAAATAAAAGAATTAGCGTGGGGGAAAGAAATTAGTTATCAAATAGTGGTGTGTATACATGTGTTTTCTTTCTGAAGGAGGATAAGAAAGGATCAGTGTGCGTCCAAAATGAGTCTAGACAAATATTGATGAGTGATCGTGGAGACTGGAGTGGGAGGTGGTAAGTACGTACTGTACAATGTGGGACTGATATCGAGGCAGGGGGCGGGCTGTGGTGCATGTGATATCGCTCTAATCAGGACCCGAGATAACGTCCATGGGAATGTTCTTTGGCAGTTAGTTAGCTAGCGTGTTTTGTTAGGTAATGTGAATGTTAATGCATATTATTTATTCATTGTACATGCAAGTGAAGGAAACTGAGAAAATGTATATATTGAGTAAATGAGGGGGGAAAAATATACGTACATTAATTATATGTAAAGAAGATGGTAGTTTTTGAGAGTGGAAGAGAAATATGAACGTGCTGGAGTTTGTACGTAATGGTGTGGGTGAATGTGAAGGTCAAGATAGAGAAAATATGTGGCATAGACTTGACTAGAAATTGGCGATAAATGTGTAGACTATATAGCTAGGTTTTCATCGTCGTTTGTGTAATAAGATGGGGCACGGAATAATGGAGAGTAACGCATGTACTGATAAAAGGTATAAATGTTTGTGTGTAGAAAAGATAGGGTACATATAACGAACAGTGGGAATTAATGTCAGCAGAAAGTATGCAGATGGAAATGTTGCTAACTATAGTCACAAAGTCAGAAATATGATCTGAAACACCTGTCTGCACCTCGATTACTTTCAAAAGGTTCTAGTTAGTGACTTTTCCAAGGTGCGACACGTGTCAGCAAGATTTCAATAGTATTAACAGGAAAAATTTTTCGAGCCAACTCATTATCTGAGTGGCCTCTAGAGGTAATGGTGGTGAGAGGGCCAAGCGCCTCTGAATACGTTCCTTACTTTGCTGGAGGCTGTATCTATTAGATGAAATGCCTCTACCGATAACAGCTACCTAATCATGACATGGACGCTGTTATGACACCACCATTACCACCACCGCCGCCGCCGCCGCCATCATTCACTGCTATTCTTATCCCCACCACCCCGTCACCCCTTTACCACCACTACCACCACCACTACCGTAGGCGCCACTCTTTTTAGTTCTCCATTGCTTCACCATACATCACCACATACACCGCATTACATCACCACTCATTAAATCCCACCATTAGACACCATACTGCATCACTACACTTCACCTCGCTCACCACATCACTCCACTACCACACTTCACCTCACTCACCACACTGCCACACTTCACTTCATTCACCACACCACCACACTTCACCTCACTCACCACACCACCACACTTCACCTCACTCACCACACCACCACACTTCACCACACCACCACAAATCACCACACCACCACACCACCACAATTCACCACACCACCACACTTCACCTCGCTCACCACACCACCACACTTCACGTCGCTCACCATACCACCACACTTCACCTCACTCACCACACTTCACCTCACTCACCACACTTCACCACACTTCTTCTCACTCACCACACCACCACACTTCACCTCACTCACCACACCACCACACTTCACCTCTCACCACACCACCACACTTCACCTCGCTCACCACACCACACCACCACACTTCACCTCACTCACCACACCACCACACTTCACCTCACTCACCACACCACCACACTTCACCTCATTCGCAACACCACCACACTTCACCTCACTCGCAACACCACCACACTTCACCATACCACCACACTTCACCTCACTCGCTACACCACCACACTTCACCTCACTCACCACACCACCATACGGCATGACGTCACTCAGTCACCGCATCGCATCAGCTGACACAGCCACCATCATCACAACCACAGTCATTTCTTCCTGGGTAGGTCCAGACAACCACGGTGTGTGTGCCTATGCGTGTGTGTGTGTGTGCCTATGCGTGTGTGTGTGTGTGCGTGTGTGTTTCACTGTTTGATCTACTGCAGTCTCTGACGAGACAGCCAGACGTTACCCTACGGAACGAGCTCAGAGCTCATTAGTGTGTGTGTGTGTGTGTGTGTGTGTGTGTGTGTGTAATGGATGGGGGACAACTCAATGATGTATCAGCATTGCCTTGCTGTCCATCACGCACATTGTTTGTCGCTCTTGCTTACCATCCATCGCAGAAAATGTATTAATAATTCCTGTGTGTGTGTGTGTATGTGTGTGTGTGTGTTACACGGATGACTATTTTCATATTAAAACCTCCCCACACCTGAAGAAGGAGACAATTGGCGATGTGGCGCGTGAAAAGCGCCACATTACCAAAGGGAAGGGTTGGTCTCAGTACCATGTACCATAACGTGACTACAACACTAATTTAGTAACTGAACAGCCGTGTTGAAGATAGTATAAATTTCAGCTGAAGAAAACTGTAATAATGTCATGCTTGATCAGCGATAATGATGAACAATGCCAATGCTATGATCAAGGCGATAATGACAAGTGTGTTCAGGATTATCTGGTTTAATTTTCTTCATTGATGATTTGTGTTACACACACA
>NC_059300.1:33578069-33580569 GCF_017591435.1 Portunus trituberculatus
ACCTTCAGAAACTCATGCTGTGATAAGAATTAGTGAAGGCTTTGGCCATTAATTTTTTGACCGCCATGAACATTTCCTGATGTCAATAAAATCGTCTAATCATGCCCAAACTCAAGCTAAAAATGGGTTCCAGTATTGAAGGAGCAATAGATAAAGTACCTAGACATGAAATTTACTAGTCAATGCTATTTACCCAATTCTATTTATGTGGGAAGGATGACTAGGAAATAAGAAAGATCAATAGTGAATTCAAAGTTTACCTGGTGTCCCTTAACTTTTCTTGGGCCATCTTTCGTTTACCTGGGGATGCTCAAATTTACCTGTGGATGCTTAAGTTAACTTGCAGATGCTTACGTTTACATGTGAATGCTCAATTTTACCTATGAATGTTCAAGCCTACCTGTGTTGGATAATCTTTACATGGGCTTCTCTTGTTCAAATTTATCTTTTTCATATGTAACTTGGCTTCACTTGCTCAAAATGTACCCAAGTTTACCTTTTTTTTTTTTACGGTAAGGCCTATAGCGCCTGTAGGCACACTTGAAGAGTGTATGGGAAGCGCTGTTCAGCTTCCGCCCATTAGTGGCGCAGGCAATTTTATTTATAGTGGTACCCATATTAGGGCCCATATCACCACCCAAGCTCATCTTGAGTGTAACCACCTAGAACCTGGGTATCATGGTGATATGTAGGTAACTTTAAACCACTCGACAAATGGCAAAGTGTTTTAAGGCTGTACGTGGTAGGATTCCAACCTACGCGTGGACGTCTGCCCGATCCCACGCTCACCACCTTATCCACTATGCCACCGCCTCCCTAACCTGGGTTAGGTCATCTTTACCTGGGCTTCTCTTGTTTAAATTTACCTTGTTCAAATGTATCTTGGCTTCACTTGCTCAAAATGTACTCAAGTTTACCTGAGTTGGATAATCTTTACCTGGGCTTCTCTTGCTGGTGTTCTGATATAGTTAGTGCTCTGAGTGTGTTGTCATCTCATACCCAGTTTTCTTCATGCCACTTTAATCCTACTGTATTGCCGCTCGAGTTAACCTACTCCATCTCTCTCTGTCCATCGCATAATACTCTTAAACTCCCAGCTTGTTTATATCACTCCTTGTCACGTCTCTCCATCTTATTCTTTATCTCCCAACACTCCTTCTCCTTTTAACCTCCGCCATCATTGTTTTCTATTTGGGCTCAGTTGTAGTTAGTTGTGGAGTCTATGGGGAAATTGGTCATAATTCTTTTTTTTTCCTGTGTTTTGGGTGTTTTTTGTATTGCGTATCATATTAATTCCTTTTTCACTGGTTTATTCTCTTCTCTCCTTTTCACGTGTCCAAAATACCTCAGTTGTGCTTCTCTTGTCTATGTGTATGTTGGAAATCTCTAATCGAGGTTGTGCAGGTTGAGAGTGACTGTTTAACGTAATGGTGTGTCTCCTTCTGTCAAGTCATCACCACCAGCATCACCATTGTCCCCACTATCATCATTTTTCGCCATTATAATCACCACAGTCGTCATACTTATTGAAATTGTTGTCTTCTCGCTATCACCACCATCACCATCACCATCATCACTATTACCACCTGCATTATCACAAACCATCAACACCATGATAAAACTAACTTCATCACCATTGTCCCATTACCAGATTGAGATAAGGTCATCATCATTTCACTCACCATCACTGCATCATCACCACTGTCGTCTTTCCATTCTGACATTACTATTTTCATCACTACTTGACACACTGTAACCATTATCACCATCACCACCATCACTACCCCCACCACCACCAACACCAACACCACCACGACCACGACCACTTCCACCCCCACCACCACCAACACCAACACCACCACCACAACCACTACTACCAACACCACCACCACCATCATCAACCCCACCACCACCAACACCAACACCACCACGACCACGACCACGACCACTTCCATCACCAACACCACCACCACCACCACCACAACCACCACCACCACCACAACTACCACCACAACCACCATCATCATCCCCCTCACCACCACCACCACCACCACCACCACCACGCGGGTCAGCATCGTCGTCATCACCGTCGCCTCTGAGGAACAACAAGTTTTACGTTCCTTACCATCCCAGGAGGAAATTGCTTCCACTGTATCCCAGGAACTAATCAAAGGGGCAGAGAGAGAGAGAGAGAGAGAGAGAGAGAGAGAGAGAGAGAGAGAGAGAGAGAGAGAGAGAGAGAGAGAGAGAGACTGTGTGTGTGTGTGTGTGTGTGTGTGTGTGTGTGTGTGTGTGTGTGTGTGCAAGAAATTCTGCACACTGACATGCTACAATCTATGAAAGCCACTGCACACACACACACACACACACACACACACACACACACACACACACACACACACACACACACACACACACACGAGCGACATGTGACAGGTCTATTTTTGTCTCCCTGATTGATGTCTGCTGCACACCTGCCCTCTCCTTCCTCCTCCTCCTC